>NC_092420.1:91476609-91604436 GCF_040894005.1 Engystomops pustulosus | reverse complement strand
GTATAGATGGAGGATGGATGATGTATATAGTATGATGGAGGATGGATGATGTATATAGTATGGATGGATGATGTATATAGTATGGATGGAGGATGTATATAGTATGGATGGAGATGTATATAGTATGGATGGAGGATGTATACAGTATGGATGGATGATGTATATAGTATGGATGGAGGATGTATATAGTATGGATGGATGATGTATATAGTATGGATGGAGGATGTATATAGTATGGATGGAGGATGGATGATGTATATAGTATGTATGGAGGATGGATGATGTATATAGTATAGATGGAGGATGTATATAGTATGGATGGAGGATTGGATGATGTATATAGTATGATGGATGATGTATATAGTATGGATGGATGATGTATATAGTATGGATGGAGGATGTATATAGTATGAATGGAGGATGTATATAGTATGGATGGATGATGTATATAGTATGTATGGAGGATGGATGATGTATATAGTATAGATGGAGGACTGTATATAGTATGGATGGAGGATGGATGATGTATATAGTATAGATGGAGGATGTATATAGTATTGATGGATGATGTATATAGTATGGCTGGAGGATGTATATAGTATGGATGGAGGATGTATATAGTATGGATGGAGGATGGAGGATATATATAGTATGGATGGAGGATGGAGGATGTATATAGTATGGATGGAGGATGTATATAGTATGGATGGAGGATGTATATACTATGGATGGAGGATGGATGATGTATATAGTATGGATGGAGGATGGATGATGTATATAGTATAGATGGAGGATGTATATAGTATGGATGGAGGATGGATGATGTATATAGTATAGATGGAGGATGTATACAGTATGGATGGAGGATGGATGATGTATATAGTATAGATGGAGGATGTATACAGTATGGATGGAGGATGGAGGGATGTATATAGTATGGATGAGGATGTATATAGTATGGATGGAGGATGGATGATGTATATAGTATAGATGGAGGATGTATATAGTATGGATGGAGGATGGATGATGTATATAGTATAGATGGATGATGTATACAGTATGGATGGAGGATGGAAGATGTATATAGTATAGATGGAGGATGTATATAGTATAGATGGAGGATGGATGATGTATATAGTATGGATGGATGATGTATACAGTATGGATGGGGATGGAAGATGTATATAGTATAGATGAAGGATTGTATATAGTATGGATGGAGGATGTATATAGTATGGATGGAGGATGGATGATGTATATAGTATGGATGGAGGATGGATGATGTATATAGTAATAGATGGATGATGTATATAGTATGGATGGAGGATGTATATAGTATAGATGGAGGATGTATATAGTATAGATGGAGGATGGATGCTGTATATAGTATGGATGGAGGATGTATATAGTATAGATGGAGGATGTATATAGTATGTATGGAGGATGGATGATGTATATAGTATAGATGGATGATGTATATAGTATGGATGGAGGATGTATATAGTATAGATGGAGGATGTATATAGTATGGATGGAGGATGTATATAGTATAGATGGAGGATGTATATAGTATAGATGGAGGATGGAGGATGTATATAGTATAGATGGAGGATGTATATAGTATGTATGAGGGATGGATGATGTATATAGTATAGATGGATGATGTATACAGTGATGGATGGAGGATGTATATAGTATGGATGGAGGATGTATATAGTATAGATGGAGGATGTATATAGTATGGATGGAGGATGGATGATGTATATAGTATAGATGGAGGATGTATACAGTATGGATGGAGGATGGATGATGTATATAGTATAGATGGAGGATGTATATAGTATGGATGGAGGATGGATGATGTATATAGTATAGATGGAGGATGTATATAGTATGGATGGAGGATGTATATAGTATGGATGGAGGATGGATGATGTATATAGTATGTATGGAGGATGAATGATGTATATAGTATAGATGGAGGATGTATACAGTATGGATGGATGATGTATATAGTATAGATGGAGGATGTATATAGTATGGATGGAGGATGGATGATGTATATAGTATGGATGGAGGATGTATATAGTATGGATGGAGGATGTATATAGTATGGATGGAGGGATGGATGATGTATATAGTATAGATGGATGCTGTATATAGTATGGATGGAGGATGGATGATGTATATAGTATAGATGGAGGATGTATTTAGTATAGATGGATGATGTATATAGTATGGATGGAGGATGTATATAGTATAGATGGAGGATGGATGATGTATTAGTATAGATGGAGGATGGATGATGTATATAGTATGGATGGATGATGTATATAGTATGGATGGAGGATGTATATAGTATGGATGGAGGATGTATACAGTATGGATGGATGATGTATATAGTATGGATGGAGGATGTATATAGTATGGATGGATGATGTATTTAGTATAGATGGATGATGTATATAGTATGGATGGAGGATGTATATAGTATAGATGGAGGATGGATGATGTATATAGTATAGATGGAGGATGATGATGTATATAGATGGATGGATGATGTATATAGTATGGATGGAGGATGTATATAGTATAGATGGAGGATGTATATAGTATGGATGGAGGATGGATGATGTATATAGTATAGATGGAGGATGTATACAGTATGGATGGAGGATGGATGATGTATAAGTATAGATGGAGGATGTATATAGTATGGATGGAGGATGGATGATGTATATAGTATAGATGGAGGATGTATATAGTATGGATGGAGGATGTATATAGTATGGATGGAGGATGGATGATGTATATAGTATGTATGGAGATGGATGATGTATATAGTATAGATGGAGGATGTATACAGTATGGATGGATGATGTATATAGTATAGATGGAGGATGTATATAGTATGGATGGAGGGATGGATGATGTATATAGTATGGATGGAGGATGTATATAGTATGGACTGGAGGATGTATATAGTATGGATGGAGGATGGAGGATATATATAGTGTGGATGGAGGATGGAGGATGTATATAGTATGGATGGAGGATGTATATAGTATGGATGGAGGATGTATATACTATGGATGGAGGATGGATGATGTATATAGTATGGGATGGAGGATGGATGATGTATATAGTATAGATGGGGATGTATATAGATGGATGGAGGATGGATGATGTATATAGTATAGATGGAGGATGTATACAGTATGGATGGAGGATGGATGATGTATTAGTATAGATGGATGATGTATACACAGTATTTAGGCTGGAGGATGTATATAGTATGGATGGCTGATGTATATAGATGGATGGAGGCATGTAGATGTATATAGTATAGATGGATGATGTATATAGTATGGATGGAGGATGGATGATGTATAAGACACACGACACTCATGCAGCATTAAGATGGAGATGGAATGATGTATATGTATAGATGGAGGATGTATATAGTATGGATGCAGACACACTTTATATAGTATGGATGGATGCTTACACACTAATGTCATTCAGCATAATACATACTGAAGGTTAATAGAACGACAGTACATTCTGCATACACACTACAGTCATTCTTCATACACACACACATGCATTCGTATGCATCAGTATAAGTATGTTTGATGATGTATATAATATTGTTCATACACACTACATCATGTATATACACCTACATGATGCTGAATTACTCATACATCATTCTTCTTACATAGTATAGATGGAGGATGTATATAGTATGTATGGAGGATGGATGATGTATATAGTATAGACTGGATGAGGTATATAGTATGGATGGAGGATGTATATAGTATAGATGGAGGATGTATATAGTATGGATGGAGGATGTATATAGTATAGATGGAGGATGTATATAGTATAGATGGAGGATGGAGGATGTATATAGTATAGATGGATGGATGTATATAGTATGTATGGAGGATGGATGATGTATATAGTATAGATGGAGATGTATACAGTATGGATGGAGGATGTATATAGTATGGATGGAGGATGTATATAGTATAGATGGAGGATGTATTAGTATGGATGGAGGATGGATGATGTATATAGTATAGATGGAGGATGTATACAGTATGGATGGAGGATGGATGATGTATATAGTATAGATGGAGGATGTATATAGTATGGATGGAGGATGGATGATGTATATAGTATAGATGGAGGATGTATATAGTATGGATGGAGGATGTATATAGTATGGATGGAGGATGGATGATGTATATAGTATGTATGGAGATGGATGATGTATATAGTATAGATGGGGAATGTATACAGTATGGATGGATGATGTATATAGTATAGATGGAGGATGTATAAGTATGGATGGAGGATGGATGATGTATATAGTATGGATGGAGGATGTATATAGTATGGATGGAGGATGTATATAGTATGGATGGAGGATGGATGATGTATATAGTATTAGATGGATGATGTATATAGTATGGATGGAGGGATGGATGATGTATATAGTATAGATGGAGGATGTATTTAGTATAGATGGATGATGTATATAGTATGGATGGAGGATGTATATAGTATAGATGGAGGATGGATGATGTATATAGTATAGATGGAGGATGGATGATGTATATAGTATGGATGGATGATGTATATAGTATGGATGGAGGATGTATATAGTATGGATGGAGGATGTATACAGTATGGATGGATGATGTATATAGTATGGATGGAGGATGTATATAGTATGGATGGATGATGTATTTAGTATAGATGGATGATGTATATAGTATGGATGGAGGATGTATATAGTATAGATGGAGGATGGATGATGTATATAGTATAGATGGAGGATGGATGATGTATATAGTATGGATGGATGATGTATATAGTATGGATGGAGGATGTATATAGTATAGATGGAGGATGTATATAGTATGGATGGAGGATGGATGATGTATATAGTATAGATGGAGGATGTATACAGTATGGATGGAGGATGGATGATGTATATAGTATAGATGGAGGATGTATATAGTATGGATGGAGATGGGATGGATGTATATAGTATAGATGGAGGATGTATATAGTATGGATGGAGGATGTATATAGTATGGATGGAGGATGGATGATGTATATAGTATGTATGGAGGATGGATGACTGTATATAGTATAGATGGAGGATGTATACAGTATGGATGGATGATGTATATAGTATAGATGGAGGATGTATATAGTATGGATGGAGGATGGATGATGTATATAGTATGGATGGAGGATGTATATAGTATGGATGGAGGATGTATATAGTATGGATGGAGGATGGATGATGTATATAGTATAGATGGATGATGTATATAGTATGGATGGAGGATGGATGATGTATATAGTATAGATGGAGGATGTATTTAGTATAGATGGATGATGTATATAGTATGGATGGAGGATGTATATAGTATAGATGGAGGATGGATGATGTATATAGTATAGATGGAGGATGGATGATGTATATAGTATGGATGGATGATGTATATAGTATGGATGGAGGATGTATATAGTATGGATGGAGGATGTATACAGTATGGATGGATGATGTATATAGTATGGATGGAGGATGTATATAGTATGGATGGATGATGTATATAGTATGGATGGAGGATGTATATAGTATGGATGGAGGATGGATGATGTATATAGTATGTATGGAGGATGGATGATGTATATAGTATAGATGGAGGATGTATATAGTATGGATGGAGGATGTATATAGTATGGATGGATGATGTATATAGTATGGATGGAGGATGTATATAGTATGGATGGAGGATGTATATAGTATGAATGGAGGATGTATATAGTATGGATGGATGATGTATATAGTATGTATGGAGGATGGATGATGTATATAGTATAGATGGAGGATGTATATAGTATGGATGGAGGATGGATGATGTATATAGTATAGATGGAGGATGTATATAGTATTGATGGATGATGTATATAGTATGGATGGAGGATGTATATAGTATGGATGGAGGATGTATATAGTATGGATGGAGGATGGAGGATATATATAGTATGGATGGAGGATGGAGGATGTATATAGTATGGATGGAGGATGTATATAGTATGGATGGAGGATGTATATAGTATGGATGGAGGATGGATGATGTATATAGTATGGATGGAGGATGGATGATGTATATAGTATAGATGGAGGATGTATATAGTATGGATGGAGGATGGATGATGTATATAGTATAGATGGAGGATGTATACAGTATGGATGGACGATGGATGATGTATATAGTATAGATGGAGGATGTATACAGTATGGATGGAGGATGGAGGATGTATATAGTATGGATGGAGGATGTATATAGTATGGATGGAGGATGGATGATGTATATAGTATAGATGGAGGATGTATATAGTATGGATGGAGGATGGATGATGTATATAGTATAGATGGATGATGTATACAGTATGGATGGAGGATGGAAGATGTATATAGTATAGATGGAGGATGTATATAGTATGGATGGAGGATGTATATAGTATAGATGGAGGATGGATGATGTATATAGTATGGATGGATGATGTATACAGTATGGATGGGGGATGGAAGATGTATATAGTATAGATGAAGGATGTATATAGTATGGATGGAGGATGTATATAGTATGGATGGAGGATGGATGATGTATATAGTATAGATGGAGGATGGATGATGTATATAGTATAGATGGAGGATGTATATAGTATGGATGGAGGATGAATGATGTATATAGTATGGATGGAGGATGTATATAGTATGGATGGATGATGTATATAGTATGGATGGAGGATGGATGATGTATATAGTATGTATGGAGGATGGATGATGTATATAGTATAGATGGAGGATGTATACAGTATGGATGGATGATGTATATAGTATAGATGGAGGATGTATATAGTATGGATGGATGATGTATATAGTATGGATGGAGGATGTATATAGTATGGATGGAGGATGTATATAGTATGGATGGAGGATGGATGATGTATATAGTATAGATGGATGATGTATATAGTATAGATGGATGATGTATATAGTATGGATGGAGGATGTATATAGTATAGATGGAGGATGTATATAGTATAGATGGAGGATGGAGGATGTATATAGTATAGATGGAGGATGTATATAGTATGTATGGAGGATGGATGATGTATATAGTATAGATGGATGATGTATACAGTATGGATGGAGGATGTATATAGTATGGATGGAGGATGTATATAGTATAGATGGAGGATGTATATAGTATGGATGGAGGATGTATATAGTATAGATGGAGGATGTATATAGTATAGATGGAGGATGTATATAGTATTGATGGATGATGTATATAGTATGGATGGATGATGTATATAGTATGGATGGAGGATGGATGATGTATATAGTATAGATGGAGGATGTATACAGTATGGATGGAGGATGGATGATGTATATAGTATAGATGGAGGATGTATATAGTATGGATGGAGGATGGATGATGTATATAGTATAGATGGAGGATGTATATAGTATGGATGGAGGATGGATGATGTATATAGTATGGATGGAGGATGGATGATGTATATAGTATAGATGGAGGATGTATACAGTATGGATGGAGGATGTATATAGTATAGATGGAGGATGGAGGATGTATATAGTATAGATGGAGGATGTATATAGTATATAGTATGGATGGAGGATGTATATAGTATAGATGGAGGATGTATATAGTATAGATGGAGGATGTATATAGTATAGATGGAGGATGTATATAGTATAGATGGAGGATGGAGGATGTATATAGTATAGATGGAGGATGGAGGATGTATATAGTATAGATGGAGGATGTATATAGTATATAGTATGGATGGAGGATGTATATAGTATAGATGGAGGATGTATATAGTATAGATGGAGGATGTATATAGTATAGATGGAGGATGTATATAGTATAGATGGAGGATGGAGGATGTATATAGTATAGATGGAGGATGGAGGATGTATATAGTATAGATGGAGGATGTATATAGTATAGATGGAGGATGTATATAGTATAGATGGAGGATGGATGATGTATATAGTATAGATGGAGGATGTATACAGTATGGATGGAGGATGTATATAGTATGGATGGAGGATGTATATAGTATGGATGGATGATGTATATAGTATAGATGGAGGATGTATACAGTATGGATGGAGGATGGATGATGTATATAGTATAGATGGAGGATGTATACAGTATGGATGTAGGATGGATGATGTATATAGTATAGATGGAGGATGTATATAGTATGGATGGAGGATGAATGATGTATATAGTATGGATGGAGGATGTATATAGTATGGATGGAGGATGTATATAGTATTGATGGAGGATGGATGATGTATATAGTATGTATGGAGGATGGATGATGTATATAGTATAGATGGAGGATGTATACAGTATGGATGGATGATGTATATAGTATAGATGGAGGATGTATATAGTATGGATGGATGATGTATATAGTATGGATGGAGGATGTATATAGTATGGATGGAGGATGTATATAGTATGGATGGAGGATGGATGATGTATATAGTATAGATGGATGATGTATATAGTATAGATGGATGATGTATATAGTATGGATGGAGGATGTATATAGTATAGATGGAGGATGTATATAGTATAGATGGAGGATGGAGGATGTATATAGTATAGATGGAGGATGTATATAGTATGTATGGAGGATGGATGATGTATATAGTATAGATGGATGATGTATACAATATGGATGGAGGATGTATATAGTATGGATGGAGGATGTATATAGTATGGATGGAGGATGGATGACGTATATAGTATAGATGGAGGATGTATACAGTATGAATGGAGGATGGATGACGTATATAGTATAGATGGAGGATGTATATAGTATAGATGGAGGATGTATATAGTATGGATGGAGGATGGATGATGTATATAGTATGGATGGAGGATGTATACAGTATGGATGGAGGATGGATGATGTATATAGTATAGATGGAGGATGTATATAGTATGGATGGAGGATGGATGATGTATATAGTATAGATGGAGGATGTATATAGTATGGATGGAGGATGGATGATGTATATAGTATAGATGGAGGATGTATATAGTATGGATGGAGGATGTATATAGTATGGATGGAGGATGGATGATGTATATAGTATAGATGGAGGATGTATACAGTATGGATGGAGGATGTATATAGTATGGATGGAGGATGTATATAGTATGGATGGAGGATGGATGATGTATATAGTATGTATGGAGGATGGATGATGTATATAGTATAGATGGAGGATGTATACAGTATGGATGGATGATGTATATAGTATAGATGGAGGATGTATATAGTATGGATGGAGGATGGATGATGTATATAGTATGGATGGAGGATGTATATAGTATGGATGGAGGATGTATATAGTATGGATGGAGGATGGATGATGTATATAGTATGTATGGAGGATGGATGATGTATATAGTATAGATGGAGGATGTATACAGTATGGATGGAGGATGGATGATGTATATAGTATAGATGGAGGATGTATACAGTATGGATGGAGGATGTATATAGTATGGATGGAGGATGGATGATGTATATAGTATGTATGGAGGATGGATGATGTATATAGTATAGATGGAGGATGTATACAGTATGGATGGAAGATGGAGGATGTATATAGTATAGATGGATGATGTATATAGTATGTATGAAGGATGGAGGATGTATATAGTATAGATGGAGGATGTATATAGTATGTATGGAGGATGGATTCATGTGTGATTCAGTCTTGCATGTTCTCAGCTGTTATATCATCTTACGTCTTTTAAAACTTTATCTTTAGAAGTTTGTGATCTCAGAACTTCTCCTGCTGTTTAGAAGCCCCTTCAGATTTTGGTAAAAGCAAATTTAAGTACATTTTGAGGAGAACATCTTTAAGATATCATTAAGAGGCTTCAATCTTTGATTTAGTCTTGAGGTCTCTTTTATATTTTTGATCATTTGAGATTTTACATAGTAGAATTGGAGCCAAGCGATATAGAGCCATCCCCTGGTGTCCTCTGTGCCCGGGCAGTACTGGCAGAACCTGGGTAGTTGTTCATAACGTATGTCATATATCCGGCCAGATTCCTGATGTATCGGGGCTGTATATGTATATACCCTCTCCAGGATACCCCATGGCAGAAGGATCTTGATACAGACAGCAAGTCCTGGTGTCACATGTGCTGAGAATGGATCATAGGAGACATAGGTCAGATCAGTACAAACCCGCATGGCACACTCAGCCTGGAAATTCCTGGACAACCCCTTTAATGTCCATGGCAGATATGATGGATCCATTTTCCGATGAATCCTGATGGATCCCATTGACTTCTAATCTGCTTCGTCAGCTTTTTTTCGCCAGGTTCTTGTGGTTTTTAATGGCAGGAGGTGCTGCAGAGTAGTCAAAAATTCTGCAACCCCGACACAACGGAGCCCAGCGCCAAAGTGTAATGGAGTTTGTGAGATTGGAAAAAGACATTAGGTTCATTGTGAGGCATAAAAAATGTAAAGATGGAGACGATGTATGTGAGAGGAGAGGGATAATAACACGTAGGTGTGTATCTACCTGCCTCGTCTGATGGGAAGGCCCTGGACGCCAAGGACATCGGAGAGGAACATGTTCTATTATCTAATCACAAAGCTGAGCATGGACGTCCAAGCCGCCCTCCACTCTGAAGTCTCTTCAGTCATCTTGGTTTTTCACATGGGTAATTGTCAGAGTAACACGGAGATATCCAACACTTTATGTACCTGTATCAGTATTATGCACTCTTTTTTGGCTTTTTTGTTCCTAGCCTTTTCTTGGGGCCTGGAGGCAGCCGGGGCCCAGAATACCGGAGTGGCTGCCTGTTGCGGACTAGGCACACTAGTGTCACGGTGCTTGGTATGAGGACCGGAGGGCTGTCCTACAGCCTGGCAAGTCTCCAGCAGGTGGTGTGTGCAAGAAATATGGAGGGAGATGCACATGTAGTGAATCTCCCTGGGGCAACCCCTGAGTGTCCGTAACATATGTCCCTGGGTGATGGGTGGGGAGTCATTGGTGGTACAGCCGTATGCATGGATCAAACGGAGGCAAAGTTGTGCAAAATAACTCACAGTTCTTTACTGGAACAACTGCAGGCAATGACCTGAACAAGTCTGATACAGATTCCGGATCACTGGAGATTCCGGATTACTGAAATGGTCATGGAGAGTGGTCCTCAGGAATTGGTAGACCAGCCTGGTAGCAGATGCAGGCTGGGATGGAGCTGTGTCCAGTTGTGGATGCTGCAGCTTTTATCCTGGGTTTAGTGTTGGTGCTGAAAGTGCACAGACACAGTTTCTCTCCTTTCTGACTGGATGTGCTCTATAGTGAGAGCTGAGGCCTGTAGTAAGAGCATGTGCTCAAAGCAGTTTCTGGAACTGACTTCTGGTGGTAAGACTTCTTTAGAACTGACCTAAGACCTATGTCCTATCCTGTCCTATCTGCTGTGTGCTTAGTGACGGGTCCTATCTGCTGTGTGCTTGGTGATGGGTCCTATCTACTGTGTCCTTAGTGACGGGTCCTATCTGCCGTGTCCTTAGCGAAGGGTCCTATCTGCCGTGTCCTTAGTGACTGGTCCTATCTGCCATATCCTTAGTGACGAGTCCTATCTGCCATGTCCTTAGTGACAGGTCCTTTCTGCCATGTCCTTAGTGACTGGTCCTATCTGCCATGTCCTTAGTGACTGGTCCTATCTGCCATGTCCTTAGTAGCTGGTCCTATCTGCCATGTCCTTAGTGACGGGTCCTATCTCCCATGTCCTTAGTGACTGGTCCTATCTGCCATGTCCTTAGTGACGAGTCCTATCTGCCATGCCCTTAGTGACAGGTCCTATCTCCCATGCCCTTAGTGACTGGTCCTATCTGCCATGTCCTTAGTGGCTGGTCCTATCTGCCATGTCCTTAGTGACAGGTCCTATCTCCCATGCCCTTAGTGACTGGTCCTATCTGCCATGTCCTTAGTGACTGGTCCTATCTGCCATGTCCTTAGTGAAGGGTCCTATCTGCCATGTCCTTAGTGACTGGTCCTATCTGCCATGTCCTTAGTGACAGGTCCTATCTGAACATGTCCTTAGTGAAGGGTCCTATCTGCCATGTCCTTAGTGACTGGTCCTATCTGCCATGTCCTTAGTGACTGGTCCTATCTGCCATGTCCTTAGTGACTGGTCCTATCTGCCATGTCCTTAGTGACTGGTCCTATCTGCCATGTCCTTAGTGACTGGTCCTATCTGCCATGTCCTTAGTGACAGGTCCTATCTCCCATGCCCTTAGTGACTGGTCCTATCTGCCATGTCCTTAGTGACTGGTCCTATCTGCCATGTCCTTAGTGAAGGGTCCTATCTGCCATGTCCTTAGTGACTGGTCCTATCTGCCATGTCCTTAGTGATGGGTCCTATCTCCCATGTCCTTAGTGACTGGTCCTATCTGCCATGTCCTTAGTGACTGGTCCTATCTGACATGTTCTTAGTGAAGGGTCCTATCTGCCATGTCCTTAGTGACTGGTCCTATCTGCCATGTCCTTAGTGAAGGGTCCTATCTGCCATGTCCTTAGTGACTGGTCCTATCTGCGATGTCCTTAGTGAAGGGTCCTATCTGCCATGTCCTTAGTGACTGGTCCTATCTGCCATGTCCTTAGTGACAGGTCCTATCTGCCATGTCCTTAGTGAAGGGTCCTATCTGCCATGTCCTTAGTGACTGGTCCTATCTGCCATGTCCTTAGTGACTGGTCCTATCTGCCATGTCCTTAGTGACTGGTCCTATCTGCCATGTCCTTAGTGACTGGTCCTATCTGCCATGTCCTTAGTGACAGGTCCTATCTCCCATGCCCTTAGTGACTGGTCCTATCTGCCATGTCCTTAGTGACTGGTCCTATCTGCCATGTCCTTAGTGAAGGGTCCTATCTGCCATGTCCTTAGTGACTGGTCCTATCTGCCATGTCCTTAGTGATGGGTCCTATCTCCCATGTCCTTAGTGACTGGTCCTATCTGCCATGTCCTTAGTGACTGGTCCTATCTGACATGTTCTTAGTGAAGGGTCCTATCTGCCATGTCCTTAGTGACTGGTCCTATCTGCCATGTCCTTAGTGACTGGTCCTATCTGCCATGTCCTTAGTGAAGGGTCCTATCTGCCATGTCCTTAGTGACTGGTCCTATCTGCGATGTCCTTAGTGAAGGGTCCTATCTGCCATGTCCTTAGTGACTGGTCCTATCTGCCATGTCCTTAGTGACAGGTCCTATCTGCCATGTCCTTAGTGAAGGGTCCTATCTGCCATGTCCTTAGTGACTGGTCCTATCTGCCATGTCCTTAGTGACTGGTCCTATCTGCCATGTCCTTAGTGACTGGTCCTATCTGCCATGTCCTTAGTGACTGGTCCTATCTGCCATGTCCTTAGTGACAGGTCCTATCTCCCATGCCCTTAGTGACTGGTCCTATCTGCCATGTCCTTAGTGACTGGTCCTATCTGCCATGTCCTTAGTGAAGGGTCCTATCTGCCATGTCCTTAGTGACTGGTCCTATCTGCCATGTCCTTAGTGATGGGTCCTATCTCCCATGTCCTTAGTGACTGGTCCTATCTGCCATGTCCTTAGTGACTGGTCCTATCTGCCATGTCCTTAGTGACTGGTCCTATCTGCCATTTCCTTAGTGACTGGTCCTATCTCCCATGCCCAGAGGGATGTATCTCCTCTTCTGCCATGTAGCGTATTACATACAATGTAACAAGGTGACTCCCAGGTGACAGCTCACGGTCGCCCATTGCACGATGTGGAAGTGTCTCTCCCTGTAAGACGTGAGCGATATACGTCTGTTACAGAGTAATGATGTCTGTATCCCCCACTATTTATGGGCAGGAATGTATAGGTGACACCTCCGTATGCTGCGCCACATGGCTATAAATCCTGGCGCTCGTTTAGACAAAGCTGCGGATCTTTAATCATCTGATTTATTGCAGTTTGCAGATGCGTCATAGGAGTCTAGACAATGGGACATGCCAGGAGAGGAATGAGGCAGAGAACACCTGAACCGCAGCCAGGACCAGGAAGGGGTTAATTAAGGGGGAACCGTTCCGATAGCTTTGTATCATAACGTGTAATTGTATCACCTGCCGCAAAGATTCCGCATCCTGACACATTGTCACGAAGCCAGAGACAGACACAAACACTGCAACGTCTATGTAACGTCTACACTAATGAAGACGATAATTGGCGCAGATGCGTCTAATTTACGGAAATGGTGTGCTATGAATTGGGGGAAGCGGTGGTCATAACTTTCTAATCCTACCCAGATGGGAAGGTGGGTGACTGTATTACCAGAGCAATGTATGTACAGTGCAAGGTGGTGTCCCTGGAGAGATGTGTAATCAGACCTTTGTGTATATTGTTAGTAGCATCAGGGCTGTGACATATGGATTTATATTCCAAGATTATAGTTTCTCCTGGTGCATTGGGGTCATGTCCTCACACTTCTGTGCTCTGTGCTCTCTGCAGCCAGTGTTATGTCCCTGAAGAGATGTGTAATCAGACCTTTGTGTATGTTGTTAGTAGCAGCAGGACTGTGATATATGGATTTATATTCCAAGGTTATAGTTTCGCCTGGTGTTCTGGGGGCGTGTCCTCACACTGCTGTGCTCTGTGCTCTCTGGAGCCAGTGTTAGGTATTGTTCTTGGAGAGATGTGAATGTTGTTAGTAGCAGCAGCAGGACTGTGATATGTGGATTTGTATTCCTGGATTGTTGCTTCTACTAGTGCATTGGGGGCGTGTCCTCACACTGCTGTGCTCTGTGCTCTCTGCAGCCAGTTTTATGTATTAACCCTGAAAAGATGTGTAATCAGCCGTTAGTGTCAATGTTGGTCACATCAGGACTGTGAAAAATTTTATTTTAACTGCAGGATTTGAGTTTCTCTTAAAGGGGTTTTCCCACAAGTTAGGCCCTATCCCGTGGGATCCCACTGCTGAGACCCCCGCAGATCGTGAGAACAAGGGGTCCAACCGACCCCTCACCGCTCCTCAGACTAATGTGCTCCATTAATCTCTAATTTGCCTTCGTGGGAAAACCCCTTTAATGCAGTAGCACTCACACTGCTGTGCTCTGTGCAAGGAGCAGTACCACTGCCCCTGCTCTGAATCCCTGCTGCAGTATTCATCCAGCCACCTGTGAGGCCGGGGGCACAAGTGGCGTTTTGAACCCGTTTTTGGGCCGTTTTGAAGCAGTCCGTTAAAAAACGCATCCATTCTTGACCCATATTAATTAAGATAATTGGTAAAACCGGTCAAAAACGGATGCGTTTTTTAATGGACTGTTTAAAAACAACCCAAAAACGGGTTCAAAACGCCACGTGTGCCGCCGGCCTTACTGGGGTACAGGTGTAGCAGCTCTATGCAGAGAGCTAAGAGCACAGCAGTGCGAGGACACACCGAGGTTATAACACTACAGACAATGGTTTATGAATGGGGGAAGAGGTTTTTATTCACCTCTTAAAGGGCTGCACTTCCCCCTCCCCCGATCTCCTGCACACATGATAACACGTGATTGATGATTTTTGCTTCTTTCGATGCATTTTCTGGTTTTCCTTACATGATTCATCAGAAAGCGGATGAATTATTGATATTATTTTCTCTGCACTAATTTCCTTTGGATGTCGTGAACTCGCCGTCACCTCTGGCCGCCATGGCACCTTGTGTAGACGTGGTCCGCAGGAGGCGCTAAGTGGCTGCGATCTCCTCCCTCCCAGTATTTTACATTCTGCTGGAGGATTTTACTGCGTGATGGGAATTTAACCACAAACGATATAAGGGAATTTTTTAGCTCGGAATATTTGCCTAGGAACAAGTTTTTAACCTCTTGAAGTCAATTTGGAAGATTATACCTGGCCATACACCTTAGGGTGATGCCACACATGGCGTTTTGAACCCGTTTTTGGTCCATTTTTGGTCCGTTTTTAAGCAGTCCGTAAAAAGAATGGATGCATTTTCTAATGGACTGCTTAAAAATGGACCAAAAACGGGTTCAAAACGCCATGTATGGCATCACCCTTAAGGGTGATCTGTGTGCTGTATCAGCAGGGTCAGCGCAGAAGTGTACTACGATGACTTGGAAATTCACTGGCCTCAGCAGTCACGTGCTGTTCATTCAGATGTGGCGCTCAGGTGAGCTGTGGGCTCGGTGTATGTGACACATTATACTCTTATTACATGACTCTGATGTATATAACAGGTAGTGATGAAATCTTCTGGCAGAAGACTTGGGCTCATAGATTCTGCTGGTAATCTTCTCCTGCTGGAGCTCAGTTGCTCTGAATTGCCTCGGATATATCCACTCGGGACGACTTGAACTCTTGCGTGACACTTTTTTGGGTATTGCTCCCCTGCTGGGGATTCACGTGCCCTTGTTAAAGTCGCTTTAGTGAACATGACAGCTGACATTTTGCTGTTGAATTAAAAAGCCCGAGCGCTGGTGTAATCCTCATGTGAATACCTGTAGGAGAAAAAGCTGCCTGATCCGTCTCTGTGAAGATTGAAGGACCCGGCTGTCTGCTAAAGCCCACTTAATGCTCCGTAATTGGAATAGGTGTCATTAAAGGCGGCCTCTTATGATCTGATAGCGGCAGTGATTAATACCTGCTGTATATAGGGCAACACAAAGCTCCAACATGCAGGGAGAAAGCTGAGGAAAGCGGATTGTGAAATACGTGGCAGCTACTGCCTGGCGTCAGCGCGGGGGGAGGATCAGCGCACTCATTGTTTTATGCTTATTATAAGTTACTCTTCATAGATCTTTCTGGTAATTATGTTTCTTTTTAGTTCAATTTGTTTCAAATCAGAAAAAAAAAACTGTTACAACTTCTTAAAGGGAACCTGTCACCAGAAATATCATTTTTAGCTGATGACAGGTTCCAATAGACTATACCATACTGATCATTACCTGGCTCCCTACCAGCAGTGTGTAGTGCCAGGAGGGGCAGCAGCAGCCTGTGTCATCCTCTATTACACACCATCCCCATGACGGGAAGTGAGGAGGGGGGAGGGAGCCAGATCAGTGTGGAGGAGAGGAGACTGACACTGGCACATACAAGCTGTGGCTGCCTCTCCCTAGTGACTGACCACACGCTGCTGCAAGGAGACAGGTAATGTGAAATAAACTATTATAAGGTACTGAAATTATTCAGAATGCTGACATTTTTTAAAATCGGCACAGCAGAGGCTATTGGAACCTGTCACCAGCTAAATAGGACATTCCCAGTGACTGGTTCCCTTTAAATCTCTCAATGTTTAAATGGGCAGTCCCGTTCTGATTATGGGCAGTCCATGTGGACTAGAGGTGTGTCCAAAGAACATTAAGGGGTCGGGCTTAAACATCTCTCATATATCATACTTAAAGAAACATTGGCAACCTCCATGCTTTACACTGCAGGTTCCGCAATACAGATAGTGTAAAATGTTACAATCCTTGTGTGTTGACAGACGACATCTGCTGCAGAACCTCTTGGATGTCATGTACATCATAGCGCAGACTACAGCCTCAATGGAGCAGCAACTGAGCAAAGCCTTGGATAATGGATCCGGGTGCGGGAGCTCCTGAGCTGTGCACATGGATTATCCTGATGCCTGATCAATAGCAGCAGTAAGAAGCGCACGCCGCGCTATTGATCCGCCATCTACGTCCTTAGAAAGCCGTGTCCCCCGCCCAGGTGCTTCTACACAGCTGCCATTTATTATAACGCCCCATCACTTACACATCAACAAGCCTTGGAAAGTTGTGTCCTGTAGTCTGGGAGCTTGTCCATGGAGCTGACACTTCACTGCTGCAGCGCTGTATTAATAACCCAAGGCCTGAGCTGACAAACACGACAATGCAAAACCAACAACCTCAAAGTAACTTGTCAGGTTTGTTGAAGGGATCCTGACAGTCCCAAATTGTGTTGTAAGGACCTTTCATAGGAACAGATAGATACATATTAGTCCACAAACTGATGGATCATTGTAGAGATCGTTATGCAGATGTAAATCAGGCAGAAAGTGCATCGAGGGCGGAGACATTTGGGTCAGATTTCCCATTAAATTACTAAGATGCAAACGGAGGCTGAAAACCTCATTCACGGCTACTAATGAGATGATATAGAAGAGGTAAAGCAGTTACAGACATCAGGTGCATTGGACCTGTCCTCCAGTCCACTTGCCGGCTCCATTACTTCATTATTATGCGGCCACCTATTAAGATCCCTTATACAGCATTACTACTGGACAAGGAGCAGCGGTGCACCAGCGTGTGGAGCCTCTTGCCTCAGGCGGCACCACCGGCATAAAGATGGGGGGCAGCATCAGAGATGCAGGCACCTGCTACATAGTGTTTGTACACAGCAGATGTCAGCCTGGGTATAAGACATTGCATGGAGAACCCACATACTAAAAATATAACCTGATGGGGGCGCCGTTGTGTTGCTGGTGTCAGGCAGCAGAAAGTTTAGGTTCACACCTGACTAGGGGGCATCAGGCCTGGCAGACCCCTCTGCTCATCTCTGCACATGTCATTGTCAGCTACTAATAAAGAACCGAGATTCTCCCACTAATCCCTCGGGGAAGGGACTTCTGTAAATGACTCAATCCCAAATTCCATAAGGAAATATGATTCTCCGCTCAGAGAGTGAGATTGGTCATTATAGGCCCGGAATATTCTGGAGCTGCTTATAAAACATTGGATTACACGGCATAAAATGATATTATCCCCCCAGAAGTCGGGTGTGAGCTTCATAACTCTGTATGTAATAACGCGGTCATGTGACTGCGGCGCGAGGCCATTGTTACTCTGCTGTCTGTGCAGAAATTGAATCTGGAAGAGTTTTATGAGCAGGAGGCTGAGTCTGCAGGAAAGCTGCGGGAACCGTGTCATACTTAAAGGGGAACTCCGGCCACTGTGTAATGTCACAACGATGACCTCCAGGGAAGAACCACAATGTATCTGTTATCCCATAAAGCATCACGTGAGGATCTGCATTAGGCTTTTTGTTCTGGTTAGTGCTCAGCAGTCTATTAGTTATATTAGTGTATTGCATATTGCTAAGCCTAGCGCTGGGGTATGTCCAGTACCCTCACAGACAGTGAATAATAATAATTCTTTATATAACGCACACAGATTATGCAGCGCTGCACAGAGTTTGCCAAATCTGTCCATGCCCCATGGGGGCTCACAATCTAATTAGCCTACCAGTATGTTTTGGAGTGTGGGAGGAAACTGGAGGACCCGGAGGAAACCCACAAGAACAGAGAGAGAACATACAAACTCTTTGCAGATGTTGACCTGGATGATTCTAAAACCCAGGACAACAGAGCTGCAAGGCTGTAATGCTGACCACTGAGCCACCATGCCTCCCTGTATGAGTGCTGGAGATAGTGGAGCGCTATTTTCAGCTATTTCAACGCTCTTGTTGTATGATAGGAGGACGTGATGGTCACCAAGATGATAATTCATTCAATGAAGTTTAATAAACTTGAAGGCCACATACATATTCAGTAGTGTCCGACACCAATATAAATGTCCCTTCCTATTAATACCTGAAGATAGGGCTAGTCCATGCAGTATGTGTGGCATAGACAGGAAGCAAGCGTCCTACGACGTTTTGGGGGATCCGCCCCCTTTCCCAGGCACATGCATACACATTCGCTACATATATATTACTCAGTCATAGTCATCGGTCGTATCCATTCTCCTTCCCTACATATTAATGGGAGCACCTGACGTCAGTCACTGCCGCTACAAACGGATACAATGAAATTCTCATTATGAAACACTCACAACATGTTACCACATATTACAGGGCAGCGTAATACTCACATAGTAACAACTTTATCTCATATTACATTGACTAGCGGGGGATGGGGGCCTGGTTATGGCATATCGTATGAGATAAAGTGGTTAATATTTTAGTATTATGCAGGTCTGTTATATGTGGTAACATGTTATTTCATAGTTTGTAGCGGCAGTGACCGACGTCCGGTGCTCCGGTTTGTATATGTGCAGTATCGGACTGGGATAGCTTGGGCCCACCAGTAACGTCTGATATTGGGCCCACCACTATACAACTACATGTTTGTTACATAACCTATTAATATAACAATGCAATTATATAGGATAGTTGAGATGCTCTATGCTAATTATATGTATAAATTAGAGAGGGTACCTTGTCCAGCACTACTAATGGCGAACCTGGGGGCCCACCGGTGGATCCACCGGTTCACCTGTGGGCCAGACCGAGCCTGTATAAATAGTAAAGAGAATGGATATGAGAAAGGCGTCTGTGTGTCATAATATACGGGCGGACACTACTGAATATGACATGTGTGACCATCACCTCCTACCATTGGTGTTTAACTTGTGGGAAGACAGAAGGCAATTCTCTGATGTAATCACCTATGTCCAGTATGAACTGACGAGTTCTTTGGAGATTTAAAGGGGTTGTCCACTTATTTTTGTTATTGTTTGTTTACTACAAAATATACATTTTTTTTTAGTAAATTCCTTGCGGTCTTCTAGATCTCTGCTTGCTGTCATTCAACAGAAAAGCTTCATTGTTTTACTTCCTGTGGATAATAAATGGTCCATGGGACGTGTGATGTTACACAGGTGCACGGCTCGTTACATCACAGAGAGTAATCAGAGCTGTGTGATGCAACGAGCGATGCACCTGTGTGATATCACATGACCAGGGATATAACAAGACGTGCACCTGTGTGACATAAAATGACCAGCGATATAAAAAGCCCTGCACCTGTTTGAGATCACATGATCAGAGATATAACAAGTTGTGCACCTGTGTGACATCACAAAAACTGGGATAAAGGGAGCCGTGCATCGGTGTGACACCACATGACCAGAGACGGATTTCTATACACAGGAAGTAAACGATGAAACCTCCTGTTGAATGACAGCAAGCAGAGATCTAAAAAGAAGTGAAGACTTGATACAGAAAAAATATTAGAAAATTGTAGAACTTCACATCATGCAAACAATAAAGTTTATTTTCAGAAACTGGACAAACCCTTTAAGGTCACTTAATACATCCAATATGTGGTGGTCCCGGCCGTCGGACCCCAGAGTTGTTATCCCCTAACCTGTGGATATGGGAAACAATGTAACTTGGTGCGACCCCTTTCCTGGGCTCTCCTCATTGTTGGCCTCTCCTCATTGTTGGGCTCTGCTCATTGTTGAGCTCTCCTCATTGTTGGGTTCTCCTGAGTGTTGGGCTCTCCCTATTGTTGGGCTCTCCCTATTGTTGGGCTCCCCTCATTGTTATGCTCTCCTCGTTGTTGGGCTCTCTTCATTGTAGGGCTCTTCTCATTGTAGGGCTCTCCTCATTGTTGGGCTCTCCTCATTGTTGGGCTCTCCTCAGTGTTGGGCTCTCCTGATTGTTGGGCTCTCCTTATTGTTGGGCTCTCCTCAGTGTTGGGCTCTCCGCATTGTTGGGCTCTCCCTATTGTTGGGCTCTCCTCATTCTTGGGCTCTCCAGATTGTTGGGCTCTCCTCATTCTTGGGCTCTCCTCATTCTTGGGCTCTCCTCAGTGTTGGGCTCTCCTGATTGTTGGGCTCTCCTCAGTGTTGGGCTCTCCTCAGTGTTGGGCTCTCTTCAGTGTTGGGCTCTCCGCAGTGTTGGGCTCTCCGCAGTGTTGGGCTCTCCTGATTGTTGGGCTCCCCTTATTGTTGTGCTCCCCTTATTGTTGGGCTCTCCGCATTGTTGGGCTCTCCTCAGTGTTGGGCTCTCCGCATTGTTGGGCTCTCCTCAGTGTTGGGCTCTCCGCAGTGTTGGGCTCTCCTGATTGTTGGGCTCCCCTGATTGTTGGGCTCCCCTTATTGTTGGGCTCCCCTTATTGTTGGGCTCTCCTGATTGTTGGGCTCTCCTCAGTGTTGGGCTCTCCTCAGTGTTGGGCTCTCCTCAGTGTTGGGCTCTCCGCAGTGTTGGGCTCTCCACAGTGTTGGGTTCTCCGCAGTGTTGGGCTCCCCTTATTGTTGGGCTCCCCTTATTGTTGGGCTCTCCGCATTGTTGGGCTCTCCTCAGTGTTGGGCTCTCCTCATTCTTGGGCTCTCCTCAGTGTTGGGCTCTCCTGATTGTTGGGCTCTCCTCAGTGTTGGGCTCTCCTCAGTGTTGGGCTCTCCGCAGTGTTGGGCTCTCCGCAGTGTTGGGCTCTCCGCAGTGTTGGGCTCTCCTGATTGTTGGGCTCCCCTTATTGTTGGGCTCTCCGCATTGTTGGGCTCTCCTCAGTGTTGGGCTCTCCGCATTGTTGGGCTCTCCTCAGTGTTGGGCTCTCCGCAGTGTTGGGCTCTCCTGATTGTTGGGCTCCCCTTATTGTTGGGCTCCCCTTATTGTTGGGCTCTCCTGATTGTTGGGCTCTCCTCAGTGTTGGGCTCTCCTCAGTGTTGGGCGCTCCTCAGTGTTGGGCTCTCCGCAGTGTTGGGCTCTCCGCAGTGTTGGGCTCTCCGCAGTGTTGGGCTCTCCTGATTGTTGGGCTCCCCTTATTGTTGGGCTCTCCGCATTGTTGGGCTCTCCTCAGTGTTGGGCTCTCCGCATTGTTGGGCTCTCCTCAGTGTTGGGCTCTCCGCATTGTTGGGCTCTCCCTATTGTTGGGCTCTTCTCATTCTTGGGCTCTCCCTATTGTTGGGCTCTCCTCATTCTTGGGCTCTCCTCATTCTTGAGCTCTCCTCATTTTTGGGCTCTCCTCATTGTTGGCCTCTCCTCATTGTTGGGCTCTCCTCATTGTTGGCCTCTCCTCATTGTTGGGCTCTGCTCATTGTTGGGCTCTTCTCATTGTTGGGCTCTCCTCATTGTTGGCCTCTCCTCATTGTTGGCCTCTCCTTATTGTTGGGCTCTCCTCATTGTTGGGTTCCTTGCAGCCCCTTTCGTCGGCCCTAGTAGAGTCTTGAACTGTCTTCTGCTGGACCTCTTGGGCAGAGTCATATGTTACAGACTGGACCCATAGGAGGATCTTCTGGCACTCAGTCATCAGTCTGACTCCAGTCTCAGTGGAAATCAAATCCAAGTCCTGTCCATGGGCTCACGGCACCCAATGAATGGGGCCATAAAGATGCAGGAGGTGATAGGGACACAATGGGGGGAGGACTTTTTGCAGAAAAGCTTCCCCCTCCATTAGCAGTTTCCTGTCCGGCTATTGATTGCCACATGTTGGGAGCCGCTCTGTGTTATTAGAAGCATTTGGGCCGTTTGTGGTTAAGTGATTGCCTTTTTAGTGATGAGCACATTTACTCCTCTTCCTTTCCATGTTAACGGCCATACAGCATATGGGGCGTCCATATGGTTCTCTCTGAGACGGCGCTAGTGATAGATCACAAGGGAAGAGCGTTTCGCTGGTGGCTGTTCAGGTTGTCTGAGTATTTCCAAGCCTCCGGGATCTGCAACCAACTGGAGGGGAGCAAAACGACTCAGCGGCCATCATTATCTGTCCTCTTATTATCGCTGCCATTACTCTGAATAATAAGGGAAATCTACACCTTTCATTTGGGAGCAGGCGGCTGAGAAGGAGACGTCTCTTCTCTACAGAATTGTTACAAAATATATGAACCTTTTGGTTTGGGGAAATTCACCACTGATGGGTCGGGATATGGGCTCATGCTGTATTATAGATGCACATAATACATAGCAGTCTATAACGTCCTGCTGTGTGCATCCTATTATATACAGACATATGCTTAGGGATCCTATGCAGGACTCAGTATGAATAACACAGAATTGTAGAACATAAATAGCATGAACAGGAATTCTGTACCTGTAGTAATTTGCAGATGACATGACATGTGTTCTGCATTGTGTCTACATAAAAGAAATAGCGCCATACTGTACAATATAATGTTTACAATAACCATTCTGTATACTATAATGTTCCCTATAATGTACTGTATATTATAATGTGTCTATAGCCACAATGTGCACTATGATTCCCCCCATAGCCATATTGTACACCATAATGTTCCCTGTGCCCATACTGTAAACTATAATGTGTCTATAGCCATAGTGTATACTATAACCTCCCTATAGCCGCACTGCACACTATAACTTTCCCTATCATCATACTGTACACTATAATGTTCCCTATAACTATAGTGTCTACTATAATGTACCTATAGCCACTGTCCGCTATCACCTCTCTATAGTCACGCTGTACACTATAACCTCTCTATAGTCAGACTATACACTATAACCTCTCTATAGTAGTCACACTGTGCACTATAACCCCCATATAGCCACACTGTCCGCTATCACCTCTCTATAGTCACGCTGTACACTATAAC
Organism: Engystomops pustulosus; assembly: GCF_040894005.1. Lineage (NCBI taxonomy): Eukaryota > Metazoa > Chordata > Amphibia > Anura > Leptodactylidae > Engystomops > Engystomops pustulosus. The sequence continues at coordinate 91,580,000 of NC_092420.1, read as the reverse complement.
CTCTCTATAGTCACACTATACACTATAACCTCTCTATAGTCACACTATACACTATAACCTCTCTATAGTCACACTATACACTATAACCTCTCTATAGTAGTCACACTGTGCACTATAACCCCCATATAGCCACACTGTCCGCTATCACCTCTCTATAGTCACGCTGTATACGTATAACCTCCATATAGCTATACTGTCTGCTATAAGGTGCCTCTCGGTGCCTGTGCACCGGTGTATCTGCATATGTTCTGCCTCCACGGCTGGACCAGCACAGCGTCTGATTGCATTTTCCCACGCGCCTGTAAACTTCATTATGGAGGTTTTTCCATTTCATGCCCCTTTAACACGGAGTCCATTCTGTACAGATCATTTATTGGAGGGACTTTGCTCCTGGTGACTTCCCTGCTTCACGTCCTGTGACCCTTAGTGCATCCGCCGACACGTAGCAGCAATAACCGGACTTTTTATGGCTTTGGATGTTTGCACAGGGAGGATACAGCCGCTCGCCTTCATCGCTGATCAATATTTTTACCAGCTGCTCAATCAGTGTAAAAAATAAAATCATGTTACAAAAGGGTTAACTGCTATCTGTTATTACTGACCATGGAAAGAAATCCAGCCGAGCCAGAGGCTCAATACAGGAAAATGTGCAATCATCTGCAGGGACCATTAAAATAGATGCGGGATTCAGGGCTGAGAGTGAGGATTATGGGAAATGTGTGCATAACAAAACTATCCCAGCCCCTGGGGCCACATAGACATTGCTGGTCCTGAATGACATTGGACGGGCAGTTTTTGGGGTGCACGGCCACCCTTGTTGGCCTTCGTTGCTATCATCCTTGGTGCAGAACGTTGCGTTGGAGGCAATGCATATATCTGCTCTGGGTTTAGTTGCAGTCAGTCCTGGGTCAGTGATGAATACACTTCATTAGTCCACACTATGAACACTACATTATACCCCGAGTTCCCAGTATACAGTATGTGCCTCTACAGACGTATCCGGGCGGCCATTCTTGTTCATAGACCTGTTCACACATAGAGGCTGCAAAGTCCAGGATTTACCCGAATACCAGGTAATTCTTACACTCACGATATAAGTCTATGGGACACTGGACATAGAGGGGGAATCCAACATTATTGGGGTCTGTCAGTAATACTTACCCCTCTCCGCTCATAAGATAGATCTCCTATAGGTAACAGAGGACCTCTCCAACCCTCTGCCTCCTATATGAGGTTTCCTTCCATTGATCCTGGTGCAAACAAAATTTTTACAGTAGCACGCACCATTCCCAAGTAATCAGCGCTGTTAGTTTTGACACTCAATTTGCTAATAAAGTTCTCCACTGTCAGAAGGGCGGTTCCAGAATGTCCACTCCAATCTAGGACCACCCACCTGACAGTGTAGAGCATAAATAACGTGGAGCACTGGATTCTCCGGAATGGTGTGCGCTACGGAGGGGAAAACTGGATAACAAGGGTCTCCCCTAATTCCTGGAGAGGCAGATTGATTAGATTAGCAAGTGCACTAAGTCTCTTAATTAGGCGATCAATGATTAGCTATTACTGGTACCCTGATACATGAATTGGGAGGTCGGACAAATGCTCAACCAGCTCAGCAGATTGCTACCCCCCATACATGTGATATACTGGGGACAGCCCTTGTCCTTTACAATGTTTAATTTTCCACTAATTCAGCCATAGATGGAATTATTTTTGTACCTCCCTCCATTCCAGAGCTTCCAATGTTATTATTTTCCTCTCTATTTAGTCAGATGGGTGGGGCCAGTTTGTCTCCTCCACTCCCGGACCACCCATCTGATAGTAGAGAACTGAATTCGTTTATTAGGTGTATAAAATACCCTGAAATCTTGGTAACTACTGTGAGATGGGTGGCCCTAGGCAGGAGCCGGCAGCTCTGGAATGGTGGGGGCTACAATGAAAATTCCACATACCTCAGAATCAATGTAGATACATCTATTAGTAGGTGAAGAGATGGAGGTGAGAGGTCCATGACACTAAGATCTCATCAGAATAATGTACATCCCAGGTGAGGATGACTATCCTGGAAGCTTCCCGTGTGTGCACAGGTCTGTATGACGGAGCCGGCCGAGGCTTTGTGCCCGGGAAGCTCCTTCTATTCCGCTTTAGGAGTTCTGCTCCTTCCTATTGTTCACAGAACCTTTAGAAATCAGATAAAGTCTCAGTAAATTACATCTTCTCCATTCACCATGAATAGAGCTGCTGGAGCAGGTTTTTTTTTGGGTGGGAAATGGAAACATTTTACTTATTTAATCAGAAGAAATAATATCTATTATTTGGCAGTGACAAGAAGCGCTCAGTGTGGCTCCTCAGAGACCCTGGCGGCTTCTCTTTATGGAAATCACTGGGGTAATAAAATGGGTTTGTAGTGACTATTCTCTCGCCGTCGTCTCTACCCCTCGGTGGTCACTGAAGATGTAGTTTTTATCACTGACTCCTGAAATTGACCCAGATAACGAGTAACCCGTAGCAGCGGGCGCCAGCAGCCACTGGTTATCCATAATCCTTTCTTCATTTCACAATAGAGACCTCTTAGGGGGACGGGGGCGGCCGCTTGGCCTCTATACTGAGGTCTCCCCATTGCCGAGGTCATTTGTCTGCCTGGTAATGGAGCAGTTTGGAGGCCGCAGTATTGTCCTTCTGCCTGTCATCCACAAAGGACTGAAAGATTGACTGTCAGCGCCTCATTCATGCCACAGCGGAGAGGACTCTGCTCAGTGCCATTATGTCAGGATGTTTACCGGGTTTTAGCCTAATCTAATAGAAGATATGATACGTGACAGAAGTCTCCTGACCACAGATTATCAGCGTATGACGTTATCATTTATACTGTCCAAAGGCTGCAGAGGCACAAGAGCAAATGTGTCATATCTACTGAGCTACTGATACATTGTTACTAATAGCATCAACATTCCATAGTTAATAGCAAAAGATTTAATTATTCACAATATATCATGATAAAGTGTTATTATTATTGTCTATTATGTGTCTAATACCCTGGGAGGAGCTACATTTACACCAAACCAAGCAAAGCACAGCAAGATTAAACTATAGTAGATAAACTTCTCCCTATGGAACAGTACAAAGCTGCTATACTGCCAGCTGCTATGTACAAGAATATAGCTACTACAATACCGCCCCCTTTGTACAAGAATATAACTACTATAATACTGCTCCCTATGTACAAGAATATAACTACTATAAAACTGCCCCCTATGTATAAGAATATAACTACTATAATACTGTCCCCTATGTACAAGAATATAACTACTATAATACTGCCCCCTATGTACAAGACTATAACTACTATAATAGTGCCCCCTATGTACAGGAATATAACTACTATAATACTGCTCCCTATGTACAAGAATATAACTACTATAATACTGCCCCCTATGTACAGGAATATAACTACTATAATACTGCTCCCTATGTACAAGAATATAACTACTATAATACTGCCCCCTATGTATAAGAATATAACTACTATAATACTGTCCCCTATGTACAAGAATATAACTACTATAATACTGCCCCCTATGTACAAGACTATAACTACTATAATACTGTCCCCTATGTACAAGAATATAACTACTATAATACCGCCCCCCTATGTACAGGAATATAATTACTATAATACCGCCCCCTATGTACAAGAATATAACTACTATAATACTGCCCCCTATGTACAAGACTATAACTACTATAATACTGTCCCCTATGTACAAGAATATAACTACTATAATACCGCCCCCCTATGTACAGGAATATAATTACTATAATACCGCCCCCTTAGTACAAGAATATAACTCCTATAATACTGCCTCCTATATACAGGAATATAACTACTATAATACTGCCCCCTATGTACAAGAATATAACTACTATAATACTGCCCCCTATGTACAAGAATATAACTACTATAATACTGCCCCCTATGTACAAGAATATAACTACTATAATACTGCCCCCTATGTACAAGACTATAACTACTATAATACTGCCCCCTATGTACAAGAATATAACTACTATAATACTGCCCCCTATGTACAAGAATATAACTACTATAATCCTGCCCCCTATGTATAAGAATATAACTACTATAATACTGTCCCCTATGTACAAGAATATAACTACTATAATACTGCCCCCTATGTACAGGAATATAACTACTATAATACTGCCCCCTATGTATAAGAATATAACTACTATAATACTGTCCCCTATGTACAAGAATATAACTACTATAATACTGCCCCCTATGTATAAGAATATAACTACTATAATACTGTACCCTATGTACAAGAATATAACTACTATAATACTGCCCCCTATGTATAAGAATATAACTACTATAATACTGTCCCCTATGTACAAGAATATAACTACTATAATACTGCCCCCTATGTACAGGAATATAACTACTATAATACTGCCCCCTATGTACAAGAATGTAACTACTATAATACTGCCCCTATGTACAGGAATATAACTACTATAATACTGCCCCTATGTACAAGAATATAACTACTATAATACTGCCCCCTATGTACAAGAATATAACTACTATAATACTGCCCCCTATGTACAGGAATATAACTACTATAATACTGCCCCCTATGTACAAGGATATAACTACTATAATACTGCCCCCTATGTACAAGAATATAACTACTATAATACTGCCCCCTATGTACAAGAATATAACTACTATAATATTGCCCCCTATGTACAAGAATATAACTACTATAATACTGCCCCCTATGTACAAGAATATAACTACTATAATACTGCCCCCTATGTACAGGAATATAACTACTGTAATACTGCCCCCTATGTACAAGAATATAACTACTATAATACTGCCCCCTATGTACAGGAATATAACTACTATAATACTACCCCCATGTACAAGAATATAACTACTATAATACTGCCCCCTATGTACAGGAATAGAACTAATATAATACTGCTCCCTATGTACAAGAATATAACTACTATAATACTGCTCCTATGTACAAGAATATAACTACTATAATACTGCCCCCTATGTACAGGAATATAACTACTATAATACTGCCCCCTATGTACAGGAATATAACTACTATAATACTGCCCCCTATGTACAAGAATATAACTACTATAATACTGCCCCCTATGTACAAGAATATAACTACTATAATACTGCCCCCTATGTACAAGAATATAACTACTATAATACTGCCCCCTATGTACAGGAATATAACTACTATAATACTGCCCCTATGTACAGGAATATAACTACTATAATACTGCCCCCTATGTACAAGAATATAACTACTATAATACTGCCCCCTATGTACAGGAATATAACTACTATAATACTGCCCCCTATGTACAAGAATATAACTACAATTATACTGCCCCCTATGTACAGGAATATAACTACTATAATACTGCCCCCTATGTACAAGAATATAACTACTATAATACTGCCCCCTATGTACAAGAATATAACTACAATTATACTGCCCCCTATGTACAGGAATATAACTACTATAATACTGTCCCCTATGTACAAGAATATAACTACTATAATACTGCCCCCTATGTACAGGAATATAACTACTATAATACTGCCCCCTATGTACAGGAATATAACTACTATAATACTGCCCCCTATGTACAAGAATATAACTACAATTATACTGCCCCCTATGTACAGGAATATAACTACCATAATACTGCCCCCTATGTACAAGAATATAACTACTATAATACTGCCCCCTATGTACAAGAATATAACTACAATTATACTGCCCCCTATGTACAGGAATATAACTACTATAATACTGTCCCCTATGTACAAGAATATAACTACTATAATACTGCCCCCTATGTACAGGAATATAACTACTATAATACTGTCCCCTATGTACAAGAATATAACTACTATAATACTGCCCCCTATGTACAGGAATATAACTACTATAATGCTGCCCCCTATGTACAGGAATATAACTACTATAATACTGTCCCCTATGTACAAGAATATAACTACTATAATACTGCCCCCTATGTACAAGAATATAACTACTATAATACTGCCCCCTATGTACAAGAATATAACTACTATAATACTGCCCCCTATGTACAGGAATATAACTACTATAATACTGCCCCCTATGTACAGGAATATAACTACTATAATACTGCCCCCTATGTACAAGAATAAAACTACTATAATACTGCCCCCTATGTACAAGAATATAACTACTATAATACTGCCCCTATGTACAAGAATATAACTACTATAATACTGCCCCCTATGTACAGGAATATAACTACTATATTACTGCCCCCTATGTACAGGAATATAACTACTATAATACTGCCACTATTATATGATGTGTGGAGGAGACGGCTGTACTGGAGCTCCTCTATGCTATTCCTCCTTCTCTCATCTCTTTAGTTTTCCCTAATCCCATGATTATTTGTGACAAATAAGAGAAATGCTGTAATGTCTGTACAGTGAGGACCTGGTGGTTGTGCAGTTCTCTGTTCCCCTCTCGGCTGATCCCTATTATAAATTAAAAATTGAAGGGGTCTAAAGCTAAATAGTGAGACTTAATCTCCACTCTGCTCCTAAAAGAGTCCTGATAACCTGCGCCCCAATCCATCGCACAGAGCCGCGGTATCGATGTGCAGATCTGGCTCTGCATTATCTGCCGCCACAAGATCAGTGTAAGAACATTTGGTTTTGTGCGTCTGTCCTCGTGTGACTAGATAGTGAGGCAGCCTTCTGGAACCGCTCGCTAGCCGTGATTGCTATGGTTTGCGCGGAGCAGATGGTTTGTGAAGAAAAGGCCAAAGTCATCTCAACAACATTTTATTTTAGACTGCGAAATGCAAGAAATAATCTGAAAAAAACATGAGGTAGCAGGATGTGTATGCAGAGCGGCGCCGGGACGTGCTCAATGGATCTGTTATTTTAATGGCCTGTGTGTGAGTTATGTCAAAAAGTTCCTGGTCAGATCCACTTTCACTATGAGAGGAGGAAGACCATGTCAGAGGAGGAACCATCCCGTACCGTGGTTTTTATTCCAAAAAGGGTCATTGGTCATTGGTGATACATGTCTCATGTCATTGGTGATGCTTCCGGACCTTTTGGTGAGGTTTGGGATCTTGTGTTAGTACTGCAGAACAGAAAACCCTTTAAATGCAGAACTCACAGTGGGGCTCATTTACCAAGGGTCAGCCGGACGATTTAAGATTCAGTTTGTGTCGCAAGCCAAGCACTTATATGCACCAGGAAGAAGAAGGTGAACTCCGGGGACCTGAGCGGGGAAGCGACACATGCAGGATATTGGACAATGCACTTACATGCACCAGGAAGAAGAAGGTGAACTCCGGGGACCTGAGCGGGGAAGCGACACATGCAGGATATCGGGCGCACGATCTTAGTGACTCCCCGCACAGCGCATTATACACGGACAATGCACTTACATGCACCAGGAAGAAGAAGGTGAACTCCGGGGACCTGAGCGGGGAAGAGACACATGCAGGATATCGGGCGCACGATCTTATTGACTCCCCGCACAGCGCATTATACACGGACAATGCACTTACATGCACCAGGAAGAAGAAGGTGAACTCCGGGGACCTGAGCGGGGAAGCGACACATGCAGGATATCGGGCGCAGGATCTTAGTGACTCCCCGCACAGCGCATTATACACAGACAATGCACTTACATGCACCAGGAAAAAGAAGGTGAACTCTGGGGACCTGAGCGGAGAAGCGACACATGCAGGATATCGGGAGCACGATCTTAGTGACTCCCCGCACAGCACATTATACACAGACAATGCACTTACATGCACCAGGAAGAAGAGGGTGAACTCCGGGGACCTGAGCGGGGAAGTGACACATGCAGGATATCAGGTGCAGGATCTTAGTGACTCCCCGCACAGCGCATTATACACGGACAATGCACTTACATGCACCAGGAAGAAGAAGGTGAACTCCGGGGACCTGAGCGGGGAAGTGACACATGCAGGATATCGGGCTCACGATACTGAGGTCAGACAATACACTTTCGGGGATCGCGACAGGACCGGTAAGTAAATGTGGCTCATTGTCTTATCTGCTCCTCTAGATCTCATAGAGAAGCTCTGAATACAGAAGATTTATTATTTCTATGTCCCTCCCATAGTATTGTCCTGCCTTCCTTCTATGTAGAAATTCATAGAGGTAAAGAGAATACATTGACTCATTACAGAAGCAACAATAGATTGATGGATGTAGAGGGGAGTCTGCGGCCGCTGTCTGGATGAGCGGATCAAGTTTTATAGTCTGTAATTTCCTGTCCTGGGTTACAGAGAGAAGAGCAACTGCGGAGCATCGGAGCAGAGGGAAAACCTGCTAAACACTGATATATTTCCCAGATATTTCTTGTATTTATTACATCGGTGCCGATCATCTCATCCCTTTAAAGGAAATCTATCATCAGGATTAGAATAATGATAATAATAGCGCCCACAGATTACGCAGCGCTGCACAGAGCTACCAGGTCAGTCCCTGTCCCCAATGGTGCTCACCATGTAATCAACCTACCGGTATGTTTTGGAGTGTGGGAGGAAACCGGAGAATTCGGAGGAAAACCACACAATCATGGAGAGAAAATACAATACTCTTTGCATCAGATGTTGACCCTGGGACATTAACCCAGGTCCCCAGTGCTGCAAGGCTGTAGTCCTAACCACTGAGCCACCAAGTACACTTACATGCTGGTGTGTGCCCCCTTTGTTAAGAAACCGCTCTTCTTTTAGCTTTTCATACCATTGTTTTTACAAAAAAAGGCGTAAAAAATATGCAAATGAACCTGAGGGACTCAATGCTTCATAGAAGTTAATGGAGCTTGGAGCCCTTCAGGCTCATTTGCATAGTTTTTAAAGCATATTTTCTTAAAAATCAAGGGCATAAGAAGTTAAAAGAAGAGCAAATCCTGATAAAGGGGGCACACACCAGCATGTAAATGTACTTGGTTTACAATCCATGATCCTGATGGGAGATTTCCTTTAAGCAATGGTCTCCAACCTGTGCCCCTTCCCAGCTGGTGCAAGACTACAACTCCCAACATTCTGACAGCCTGCAGATTGTCAGAAACCACATTGTGGGGCACATTTACTAAGGGTCCGAACGCTGCATTGTCGTCGGAATTCGCAATTCGGTCAAGCTGCAGAATTTAAGAAGCAAATTGTGTCGCAAGATCAGCACTCACATGCATCGGGAAGAAGAAGGTGAACTCCAGCGGACCTCAGCGCAGCAGCAACACATGCAGGAACTCGGACACACAATCTTAGTGAATCGCGGCAGCTCCGAATCCTCTTTGGACAACGCGCGGGGGGGATCGCGATGGGACGGGAAAGTAAATGTGCCCATGTATCTCTATATCCATGTTATAAGAATGTAACCGGATTGTAACTGGAACCTTCCGGAGATACATTGTATCACAGTCTCATTGTGTCCCTCTATTGAGCAACCCCTGAAGTTCTATGTCCGGGTCCCAGCAGCACGAGGCTCGGGCCATGGAGTGGAGGACAGAAACATTAGGCTTAAAGGACAACGCCGCCATCAGCGCAGAAGAAAGATGGGGCACCATATTGGTCGGCAGCCTTCCCTAATTGAAATGTGATATTTATACCGCCACTTCTTCGCAGTAAATGCATCCTCCATGCTCCACAGCCCTGGCACACAGACAACATTAAAATACACAATGTTATAGGCGGCTCTGAAGTTGCCAGTCTCATCAGCCGCTGCAGCACTTTCTGTCTGCAGATGCTCCCGCTGAGAATCATTACCACTAGACCTACGTTGGCGGATGCCATGTCTTTTTAACGCTTTATACAGCTGCAGTGCCGTTACAATGTGTCGTTATGTTATTTGAAGATGCAGATTGATGTTTATGTGACTTGTATATCTGCCTGAGGCGGGTGCGTTAGTACTGGCATGGAGGTAATGGGACTCTGGGGGGCTGTTACACTGTAAGAGGGGCTCTTTTCACTAAATGGGGGAGTCAATAATAGGGGCTCGTATAGGGGCTTGTTCACATGGATACAGGTTCTGTCCAAATCAGATACTACATGACAAACATGGAAAACGTACAGAAATGAGAGAATATAAAGGGAACCTGTCAGCAGTTTTCATTATTCATTATTGTTAGGTTGCTGTAAGTTCTGCGCTAAGGAGTTTTTTTCTGGAAAATTAACAAATGCTCTAATGGAAGCCCAGAAGAACCCAGTGGGATTTTTGGCTTTGTTTTGGAGTCAATTATTATTTCAGCAACTTTTGTAAACAAAGGTGGCATCATTAGAGAGATGTGTAATCAGACCTTGGATGGATTTATATTCCAGGATTGTAGCTTCCTCAAGTGCACTGGGGGTGCGTCCTCACACTGCTGTGCTCTGTGCTCTCTGCAGCCATTTTTATGTATTGTCCCTGGAGAGATGTGTAATCAGACCTTTGTGTATGTTAATAGTAGCAACAAGACTGTGATATATGGATTTATATTCCAGGACTGTGGCTTCTCCAAGTGCTCTGGGGGTGCGTCCTCTCACTGCAGTGCTCTGTTCTCTATGCAGCCAGTGTTATGTATTGTCCCTGGAAAGATGTGTAATCTGACTTTTGTGTATGTTGTTAGTAGCATCAGGACTGTGATATTTGGGTTTATATTCCAGGACTTGGTCAATGGCTTGAAAATGCGCTAGGTGGCATGAAACGACGCGTCGCCAGGCCCCGTTTAATCCCTGTACATGCACCATTTTTCTAAATAAAGGATCCACATTTTTGGTGAGTGTTGCCTACTGATATTCTTTTACGTTTGGATGCATTCTTGGACTATACTTTGTGGGCTGAGTAACGCCATTGGAACCATGTGTTGGTGATACACGTTATCTGCCTGACTATGTGCGGACTCCTGTCAGCTTGTTTTGGATCGTCAAGGTCCGTGGATTGTGCCGAGAATTTCTGTGTCCTTTTTGGAGTTTTGGAGTTTATATTCCAGGACTGTAGCCTTTCCAAGTGCACTGGGGTTGTGTCCTCACACTGTTGTACTCTGAGCTCTCTGCATTGATTTGCTCCACAGTGTCTCCCCTTCAGTTTTCAACCAGTAGCCTGCCCTAGTTTTTTCTAAGAAGGGAGGGGCTATAGAGCTGTTTAGATCTCGGCACAGCAGTGTGAGGACACACCCTCTATGAGTTATGGCACTTGCTACAATATGATGTCTACATTCTGTTACATTAATAATTGAAACATTGTCAGCATAAAAGAATAGGAGGATTTTCCCATTTTGGATTCACACTTAGACGGATCTATGACTTGATGCTCTGCTGGGAATGTCTCATGAGGTGGCCTCTAGGTGTCTGCCTCTCTGTCTGTATTAGTAGGGCATTAGGTCCGTCCTCTAATTTGTGTTATACAGAGTCTGACATGTGATTGTGGATGGTGAGACTTGTTCTCCCTGATCCTCAGAACTTGGATTTGGAAAAAACCCATTTGCCCTCCTGGGCTGCAGAGCTGACAATCCATGATTCCCGTAGTCCCTGGCTCTTCAGTCGGCCTCTGTGATCCTGCCGCTCCCCCTCTTAATCACACGTTGTACCCTGATATCGATTGTTTGTGTATTCATATTGAACGCTGTCAGGCCGACGTGGAGCCGGATAATGTGCAGTCTCCGCGCCGTATAATCAACAAATAATAGTAATGAAAAATCTGGAAATCACAATCATTAAGTGGGGAGCGCGGAGAAAAACCTTGAAAAACAAATGCCGGGGCCCCACCGCGTTGGCAGAGACGGGGTTAAATATGACAAGTCGCAGACATTTACCTGATACTTTGTTATGTTTGTGTTGTTCCTTGGTTATTTATTACAGTTTAAAGGGGAACTCCAGGAAATAAGCGTCACCTTTTATTTCATCCCTATTCCCCGGGGTGTATAAATGGGTGCGTTTTGTGATTGCTTTCTACATGGAGACTTGTGGGGTCCATCATTTAGGTGGGGTGATCTCATTGTGCCCCCCCCCCCTCCCTTAATAATTTAATCCTGATTTGGTCTCATGATGTAACTGCTTGGACTGTACCACATAGACCATCCACAGGGGGAGTATGCACTGATATAACAGCTAATGCTGAGGACCAGACTGGCTCCTTACACCCAGTGATAATAATGGAGGTGACGGTGCAGCCTCCCTGACTGTATACTGATTAAGACTGTGCTCAGCAGTCACATACCCAGAGTACAGGGGATCATCACTCCTGGCTGGTCCAATGGGGATAACACACAATGACATTCTTCACCCATCACTAATAATAACATCGTACCTTACTAATTATACACAGTGACATCACACCTCTCATTATACACAGTGACATCACACCTCTCATTATACACAGTGACATCACACCTCTCATTATACACAGTGACATCACACCTCTCATTATACACAGTGACATCACACCTGTCATTATACACAGTGACATCACACCTCTCATTATACACAGTGACATCACACCTCTCATTATACACAGTAAAATCACACCTCTCATTATACACAGTGACATCACACCTCTCATTATACGCAGTGACATCACACCTCTCATTATACGCAGTGACATCACACCTTTCATTATACAGTGACATCACACCTCTCATTATACACAGTGACATCACACCTCTCATTATACACAGTGACATCACACCTCTCATTATACACAGTGACATCACACCTCTCATTATACACAGTGACATCACACCTCTCATTATACACAGTGACATCACACCTCTCATTCTACAGTGACATCACACCTCACATTATACACAGTGACATCACACCTTTCATTATACACAGTGACATCACACCTCTCATTATACACAGTGACATCACACCTCTCATTATACACAGTGACATCACACCTCTCATTATACGCAGTGACATCACACCTCTCATTATACGCAGTGACATCACACCTCTCATTATACGCAGTGACATCACACCTCCTGTTATACACAGTGACATCACACCTTCTGTTATACACAGTGACATCACACCTTTCATTATACAGTGACATCACACCTCTCATTATACACAGTGACATCACACCTCTCATTATACACAGTGACATCACACCTCTCATTATACACAGTGACATCACACCTCTCATTCTACAGTGACATCACACCTCACATTATACACAGTGACATCACACCTCTCATTATACACAGTGACATCACACCTCACATTATACACAGTGACATCACACCTCCTGTTATACACAGTGACATCACACCTCTCGTTATACACAGTGACATCACACCTCTCATTATACACAGTGACATCACACCTCTCATTATACACAGTGACATTACACCTCTCATTATACAGTGACATCACACCTCTCATTATACACAGTGACATCACACCTCTCATTATACACAGTGACATCACACCTCTCATTATACACAGTGACATCACATCTCTCATTATACACAGTGACATCACATCTCTCGTTATACACAGTGACATCACACCTCTCATTATACACAGTGACATCACACCTCTCATTATACACAGTGACATCACACCTCTCATTATACACAGTGACATCACACCTCTCATTATACACAGTGACATCACACCTCTCATTATACGCAGTGACATCACACCTCCTGTTATACACAGTGACATCACACCTTCTGTTATACACAGTGACATCACACCTTTCATTATACAGTGACATCACACCTCTCATTATACACAGTGACATCACACATCTCATTATACACAGTGACATCACACATCTCATTATACACTGTGACATCACACCTCTCATTATACACAGTGACATCACATCTCTCGTTATACACAGTGACATCACACATCTCCTTATACACAGTGACATCACACCCATTGTTATACACAGTGACATCACATCTCTCATTATACAGTGACATCACATCTCTCATTATACACAGTGACATCACATCTCTCATTATACACAGTGTCATCACACCTCTCATTATACAGTGACATCACACCTCTCATTATACACAGTGACATCACATCTCTCATTATACACAGTGACATCACACCTCTCATTATACACAGTGACATCACACCTCTCATTATAGACAGTGACATCACACCTCTCATTATACACAGTGACATCACACCTCTCATTATACACAGTGACATCACACCTCTCATTATACACCGTGTCATCACACCTCTCATTATACACAGTGACATCACACCTCTCATTATACACAGTAACATCACACCTCTCATTATACACCGTGTCATCACACCTCTCATTATACACAGTGACATCACACCTCTCATTATACACAGTGACATCACACCTCTCATTATACACAGTGACATCACACCTCTCATTATACACAGTGACATCACACCTCTCATTATACACAGTGACATCACACCTCTCATTATACACAGTGACATCACACCTCTCATTATACACAGTCACATCACACCTCTCATTATACACAGTGACATCACACCTCTCATTATACACAGTGACATCACACCTCTCATTATATACAGTGACATCACACCTCTCATTATACACAGTGACATCACACCTCTCATTATCATAGAGACTTTCTGTAGAGTTGTGTGTACATGTATGTTCTATATCATCATCTCGTGTAGATGACATTAATGATTCTCTGCGGCTCAGCACATTACTCACAATATGATGTGGCAGTAAGACATGTTTGTACACAGTGTGGGTGTATGTGCAGCTCACACCCAGTGGCGGTATTATCATGGATGTGGATGTGACCGTCCACTTGTCCTGGCAGTAACACCTGGGCTCAGGCTCCTGTCTCTTCCAATCTCTGTCTCCTGTGTCTCTGCTCAGGATACAACGTTTCACTGTCCTGTCGTTATGTTTGTAGCCGCGCTGATATGTCCCTTTGTGTCCTTGTCCCCGGGCTGATGATGTCCAGAACAGCTAATCTTTGTTTTTTAATCCTTTTTGTTTTTTTTCAGCTTGTTGTCCGCATATAATATGGTTTTATTTATAAGGAACAAAACAGTCACCGAGCAAAATAGGAAAAACTGTTATACCGGACACACATCACACACATACCATATATCATCACATGCATCTAACTGTTATATTATAGTAGTTATATTCCTGTACATAGGGGGCAGTATTATAGTAGTTATATTCCTGTACATAGGGGGCAGTATTATAGTAGTTATATTCCTGTACATAGGGAGCAGTATTATAGTAGTTATATTCCTGTACATAGGAGCAGTATTATAGTAGTTATATTCTTATACATAGGGGGCAGTATTATAGTAGTTATATTCCTGTACATAGGGGACAGTATTATAGTAGTTATATTCCTGTACATAGGGGGCAGTATTATAGTAGTTATATTCCTGTACATAGGGGCAGTATTATAGTAGTTATATTCTTGTACATAGGGGGCAGTATTATAGTAGTTATATTCTTGTACATAGGGGGCAGTATTATAGTAGTTATATTCTTGTACATCGGGGGCGGTATTATAGTAGTTATATTCTTGTACATAGGGGGCAGTATTATAGTAGTTATATTCCTGTACATAGGGGGCAGTATTATAGTAGTTATATTCTTGTACATAGGGGCAGTATTATAGTAGTTATATTCTTGTACATAGGGGGCAGTATTATAGTAGTTATATTCTTGTACATAGGGGACAGTATTATAGTAGTTATATTCTTGTACATAGGGGGCAGTATTATAGTAGTTATATTCCTGTACATAGGGGGCAGTATTATAGTAGTTATATCCCTGTACATAGGGGGCAGTATTATAGTAGTTATATTCCTGTACATAGGGGGCAGTATTATAGTAGTTATATTCTTCTACATAGGGGGCAGTATTATAGTAGTTATATTCTTGTACATAGGGGGCAGTATTATAGTAGTTATATACTTGTACATAGGGGGCAGTATTATAGTAGTTATATTCTTGTACATAGGGGGCAGTATTATAGTAGTTATATTCCTGTACATAGGGGCAGTATTATAGTAGTTATATTCTTGTACATAGGGGACAGTATTATAGTACTTATATTCCTGTACATAGGAGGCAGTATTATAGTAGTTATATTCCTGTACATAGGGGCAGTATTATAGTAGTTATATTCTTGTACATAGGGGACAGTATTATAGTACTTATATTCCTGTACATAGGAGGCAGTATTATAGTAGTTATATTCTTGTACATAGGGGGCAGTATTATAGTAGTTATATACTTGTACATAGGGGGCAGTATTATAGTAGTTATATTCTTGTACATAGGGGGCAGTATTATAGTAGTTATATTCTTGTACATAGGGGGCAGTATTATAGTAGTTATATTCCTGTACATAGGGGGCAGTATTATAGTAGTTATATTCTTGTACATAGGGGGCAGTATTATAGTAGTTATATTCTTGTACATAGGGGGCAGTATTATAGTAGTTATATTCCTGTACATAGGGGGCAGTATTATAGTAGTTATATTCTTGTACATAGGGGGCAGTATTATAGTAGTTATATTCCTGTACATAGGAGGCAGTATTATAGTAGTTATATTCCTGTACATAGGGGGCAGTATTATAGTAGTTATATTCTTGTACATAGGGAGCAGTATTATAGTAGTTATATTCCTGTACATAGGAGGCAGTATTATAGTAGTTATATTCCTGTACATAGGGGGCAGTATTATAGTAGTTATATTCTTGTACATAGGGGACAGTAGTATAGTAGTTATATTCTTGTACATAGGGAGCAGTATTATAGTAGTTATATTCCTGTACATAGGGGGCAGTATTATAGTAGTTATATTCCTGTACATAGGGGGCAGTATTATAGTAGTTATATTCCTGTACATAGGGGGCAGTATTATAGTAGTTATATTCCTGTACATAGGGGGCAGTATTATAGTAGTTATATTCCTGTACATAGGGGGCAGTATTATAGTAGTTATATTCCTGTACATAGGGGGCAGTATTATAGTAGTTATATTCTTGTACACAGGGGGCAGTATTATAGTAGTTATATTCTTGTACATAGGGGGCAGTATTATAGTAGTTATATTCCTGTACATAGGGAGCAGTATTATAGTAGTTATATTCTTGTACATGGGGGCAGTATTATAGTAGTTATATTCTTGTACATAGGGGGCAGTATTATAGTAGTTATATTCTTGTACATAGGGGGCAGTATTATAGTAGTTATATTCTTGTACATAGGGGACAGTATTATAGTAGTTATATTCCTGTACATAGGGGGCAGTATTATAGTAGTTATATTCTTGTACATAGGGAGCAGTATTATAGTAGTTATATTCTTGATCACATAGATAGATTTCAGACCCTGCTGTTCATGTCCTTGCTCTTTGTGATTGCTTCTGATCTTAGTTTCCATACATTTAATACATCTGTATCTTCAGTGAATAGTCTGAGGTCTCCTCCTCCAGCAGTGATATAACCCCTGTTGCTGAGACCTTTCTCTATATTTTTTATTTCTGATTGGAGCGAGGGCCATTCATATAGATGAGCAATTTCATTATACAGTCCGGCGTGTTCATCTCTGCGGTCGGGAGGAGGAGGGGGGGGGGGGGTGAGTCCTCGCTGAACATAAAACACGGCTCTAATCTGTATTCAGGTGTAAACATCAATGAGATAGGATCACAATGCTGACAGTATCTCCTGGCGCTGGAGAGTATGCTTAACCTATGGGTGACCTGCGGCCTCCGCCAGCCGCCTTATCAAAAAATCCCATCTTGCTTCTGTCGCTTGATTGCTTGCACAGGTAAAGGGAGAAAATACCGGGCTAAAGCATTTAGTGATCACAAGACGGAGGCTGAATGTCGCCCGCTGGAGATTGTCTACCTGCACCCACCCATCGGGTGATCTGCATATTAATCCTCGTGTATTGAACCATCCAGGTTTGTTCTACGCTGGAACATGAATTTTAAGATTAAAGGGGTTTAGTTGTTGAGGTTTGGAACAAGTTATTTTAGGTGGTCTCCAACCTTGTATTCATCAAGGGAGCATTGTACTTATAGATACTGGGGGTCATTTACTAAGGGCCCGATTCGCGTTTTCCCGGCGTGTTACCTGAATATTTCTGATTTGCGCCGATTTCCCCTGAATTGCCCTAGGATTTTGGCGCACGCGATCAGATTGTGGCGCATTGGCGCCGGCATGCACGCAACGGAAATTTGGGGGCATGGCCGAACGAAAACCCAACGAATTCGGAAAAATCGCCGCATTTAAAAAAAAAATAAAGTGTTGCGAAACGTGCACTTACCTTCACCAGGAATAGTCCGGTGAACTTGAGTGCATTCCGGGGAACTTCAGCACAGTAGCGCCACCTGGTGGACGTCGGAGGAACAACCTTAGTGCATCGCTGGAGGACCCGAATCCACCGCAGAGAACGTGCTGCTGGATCGCGAATGGGCCGGGTAAGTAAATCTGCCCCACTGTGTATATATTTAAAGGTCATGTCCACTTCTAAATCTCATTGAACAATGCACCATAAAATAATCGTTATATAGTGAATAGATAAGAAGATATAGAAAACAATTTGCCATTCCTAGTCTTCCTATGGCACACATCCTGTAGATCTTTTATTAAAATGTAAAATAGAAAACATAACATAAACACAACATAAAAAGGAACCTGAAAATTACTAATCCCTCCCCTTTTTTATAATATATACAAAATATTTACAACTCACCTGCTGGTCCCGCCCCATTCACACCTAGCACACATAAAATAAATAATAACAATAATAAAGCATACACCAAAATAATGACACCACAAACCTCACCCATCCAATGATCACCTCAAAAGAAAAACACCAATACCAGGAAACATAAACCACGCCCCACACCCTCTCCAGAAATAACATATCCCACACCCATAAATGCATTTTTTTATACACCAAACCATATATAAGTAATATAAACTAAACTTAAAACCTCCACCCTTCACCTCAGACGTCCAAAGTTCACGCTTATTAGTCCAGACCAGTGTCCAAGTCCATAGTCCAGGAAAACAATCCCCATCATCCCCCCTCCCAACCTAACGACTCCCTCCCACCACCACACTATATACAGTATATACACAATATAAACAAGAAATAATATGTAAAGCATATATATATATATATATATAAACAAAACTATAACCAACCACATAAAGCCCAGGTTCGGCGCCTGCAAGCCCCTACATCACTATAACCTCAGGACACAAAACAAAAATCTACAGTGCAGCTTCAGCCCAACACCAGGAGAGGAGATGACAGACTAAGGGACACTAAAGGAGAACCCCCTCCAAAGGAGAGAGGCCCTCCCCGTGCCCAGCCTCTCATACTCCAGAGAGCGCACCTTCACCAGGTCACCCAGAATGTTCCTAACCACCTCATCCACCGGGAGGATTTTACGCTGCATCGATACTAAACACCGTGCGTTCCACGTGTGGTACCTGACCACTAGACTAACTAGGAATAACGTGCAGCGGTCCCGGCCACCCAGGCCTCTGAATGCTCCATAGGCCCACTCCGCATAGGAGAGACCGGCCAACCCGGGCCAATGGATGTTGTACACCTCTGTGTTAAAGGGGCACTGAAGAAGGAAGTGGTCCATGCTCTCCAGCAGGCCACCGCACTCCTCCCGGGGACAACCCCTTTCCTCAGAGCTGCACTCACTATTCTGCTGCTGGTGCAGTCACTCTTTACATACATGACATTACCCTGCACTGATCCTGAGTTACATCCTGTATTATCCTCCTTGCACTGATAGTACAGCAGATGACATGGTATGGCCTGTGGTGTCCATGTATTAGAGCTGATATGAGGCGTGTGAGTGTCTGGTTTGGGATGTTCGGGTCGGTCCCAGCTGCGCTTCTCTCTGCTCGTTCTTCTAGTATTTCATGTCGGAGAATCTCTTGGATTTTCCGAAGTGATTACCATTGACTGGTGCAGTAATTTGTGTCTCATTTCAATTCATTCCCGACCCAAATGGATGGATTGATCCAGACAACACCTCCGGAAACACACAAGGAACGTTAACCCTTTCCTGGCACTTTGTGCTGATGAGTTGCTCCTGTCCTCCCTGGTAATACTTTGCTGTATTTGAGCTCTACAAGGCACCAGGTGGTGTCCCAATCACTTGTCACTGTGTGATGGTATAACTGATCCGGGCACAGCCATAAATACATGATTTTTTTTTTTTCGTAAAATCACATGTTTTATCAGATTTAAAGGACATCTACCTCCACGATTAAGGATTGTGAACCAAGCACACGGACATACTGGTGTGTGCTTCCAGGATCTGATCTTCTTTGCTAAATTATCATTTGCATAATTTTAAGCCTTTTTTGTAAAAACCAGGACTTTAGAAGCTAAAAACTAGCAGATCCTGCCAGAGGGGACACACACCAGTATGTCCGTGTGCTTGTTGTACAATCCTTCATCCTCATGGTAGATGTCCTTTAAAATACAGATATATCTGCTCTGTAAATTTGTTGCATACATTATACGGCATCATGCACACAGGGCAGTGTATGTTACCAGTTTTCCTCTTTTATTCCTTTGACCCTCTGTATGACTCCCATCCAGTGTGAGGTCTCTAGCCTCCGGTGAATCTGCTCCAGATATCCCACAAGAATTTTCACATCCGTGGAATTTTTGTTGGTGCAAAGGTCTTTGTCCAGCGGTAGGTTTAAAGGGAGTGGGAAATATAATGGAAAAACTTAAATAGCTCCTTTCTAGCAAATCCCATGATGGCTTTGGCTCAGAAATCGAGAGCAAAATCTCCACTGAAAGTAACCGCAGACCCGCAAGTCTTTAGCCATTTAGGGGTGACCTAAAGTCACTGCACTGCACTAGAAAATTGTTACAGATCAGTAATAAACCTGCCCCATGATGGAGCTCTACAACCCTCCCCTGCCATAGTTAGATACTGAACACTTTGTTGCAAGTTGTCACAAGGATTGTAGCAATCACTTATCACTGTACTGGTGCAAAGCTGCCAAGTACATGTCCTGCACACAGACACGCGGCTCAGTACGTTCTTCATCCTCCTCGTCTGTTCTTCCTAAACCAGTGAAGTCCTGTCGCTGCCCCACAGAGGACCCTGAGGACGCTCCATTGACTTGTAGTATACTGTGCTTTGTTGTATTGATGTCCTAATATGCCAGGATCTTCTGCCATACGTGATATCAGAGCCTTATCCAATATAAAAGAGAGGTCCGACAGATGTCAGAGGAGCGGCCACCCTGACTCCCCAGGACGGTTCATTATTCTAATGGTGTCACCCCTGATCCCAATCACATTAGGGCAGCGGAGGCGTTAAAGCGGTATCCCAGTCCATAAGAGCGACTGGTCCCAGTGGAACTATTACAGTGACAAATATCTGGTGCTTTCCCAATTGTTGTGGAAATCAGGTAGATCACTCACAGACGTCAGGAGGTTACATGGAGCATCTGGGTGGCCTCCGTATAGAGGCACAAATCATTATGGGGGATGGAGAGTAATTGGGGATTATAATTCCTGCTTGTTGAGGGTTTTGTTATGTCACTCCATTAGTGACTGTGTCTGGAATGAGCTCATCCAGTGTCTGTAATGATGGCATTCCCCTGTGTCAGACACCGTGTACCAGGCTGCATGGATTATACAGGATACAAGAGCCACTAATGGAGGTTACTCTTCCCCCAGCTGAGGTCTGGACACTAATCCGCATAACATCAGGGATGAGCAGCTAAGTCTCACGGCACAAAAACATCAGAGAGATTCCACAAAAAGACAGAGGTTACAGTAAGAGCAGCTCCCATCCTAGGACATTTTCTACATGTAGTGACACACGGACACTTTGGTGGCAGGGACACCCTAAAGCTTGCTGGGAAAGGACAGGGACCTTCTGATACTTGGTGGACAGGACAGTGACGTGTTGATACTTGGGTTACAGGATAGTGACACCCTGACACTTGGGGTTCAGGACTCGCTGATTCTATGAAGAGCAGCACCACTGGATACATCATGATGTGGAGACTTGGGGGACAGGGACACCCTGACACTTGGGGGGACAGGACAGGGACACGCTGACATTTGAGGTTCAGGATTCGCTACCTGTAAATCTGATTCTATGAAGAGAAGCATCTCTGGGTACATCATGACGCTGACACTTAGGGGGCAGGACAGGGACACCCTGAAACATGGTGAACAGGAAAGGGACACTCTGACACTTGGGGGGACAGGACAGGGACACGCTGACACTTGGGGGACAGGACAGGGACATGCTGACACTTGGGGCACAGGACAGGGACACGCTGACACTTGGGGGGACAGGACAGGGACACGCTGACACTTGGGGGGACAGGACAGGGACACGCTGACACCTGGGGGGACAGGACAGGGACACGCTGACACTTGGGGGGACAGGACAGGGACACGCTGACACTTGGGGGGGACAGGACAGGGACACGCTGACACTTGGGGGACAGGACAGGGACACGCTGACACTTGGGGGACAGGACAGGGACACGCTGACACTTGGGGACAGGACAGGGACACGCTGACACTTGGGGGACAGGACAGGGACACGCTGACACTTGGGGGACATGACAGGGACACGCTGACACTTGGGGGGGGGGGGGACAGGACAGGGACACGCTGACACTTGGGGGGACAGGACAGGGACACGCTGACACTTGGGGGGGACAGGACAGGGACACGCTGACACTTGGGGGGGACAGGACAGGGACACGCTGACACTTGGGGGACAGGACAGGGACACGCTGACACTTGGGGGGACAGGACAGGGACACACTGACACTTGGGGGACAGGACAGGGACACGCTGACACTTGGGGACAGGACAGGGACACACTGACACTTGGGGGACAGGACAGGGACACGCTGACACTTGGGGGACATGACAGGGACACGCTGACACTTGGGGGGGGGGGACAGGACAGGGACACGCTGACACTTGGGGGGACAGGACAGGGACACGCTGACACTTGGGGGACAGGACAGGGACACGCTGACACTTGGGGGGGACAGGACAGGGACACGCTGACACTTGGGGGACAGGACAGGGACACGCTGACACTTGGGGGACAGGACAGGGACACGCTGACACTTGGGGGACAGGACAGGGACACGCTGACACTTGGGGGGGACAGGACAGGGACACGCTGACACTTGGGGGACAGGACAGGGACACGCTGACACTTGGGGGGGACAGGACAGGGGCACACTGACACTTGGGGGGACAGGACTCGCTGCCTGTACTCTGGGTACATCATGAGGCAGCAGGTTGTATGGGGAGATGTGATATTTGGGATACAGAAGTAATTAGCTCCAAGTGAAATGTAAAACCTTTTATTATGAAGTGAATCTCCCGGTGATTTTGCTCTTCTCTACTTATTGAATTTGAAGACGCTATAAACTCTTGGCAGCGGTGTGTGATACTTTAATAAATACTGCGCACTTCCAGGAAATGTACTGAGACGTCTCTGAAGAGTCTGTGTAATAGCAGCGCCTGGAGTGTCAGAACGTTTCACTGTTTGCATTATTTAAGTGGCCTCTTATTCTTCACCGACCTCACCTGGGTGTTGGTATCTTGGGTTATTTGCCCTTCTGCAGGTCTTTTCTGAGGTTCTTTTAATCTAAGAAGTCACAAGACCATAATACCATTGTGTATGCAGCTCCCATGCAGACTGATGTTCACCTGGCTGATGCAGATGCTCCTCATGGTTACCGACTACGGGCAGCCCGGTGTGTAGTCTGATCCTGATCATGTCTCCTTCCTAAGCCGTATTGACATCTGTAGTCACAGCTGGATAATACTAGTCACACGCAGCAGGTTACATATCCCTCTCATCTTAACTGAATTTTTCTCATTAATCAAAGCTTGCTCAAGCATGTCAGTGTGAGAGTGGAAAGGGATGGGAAACAGCACAGTGGTCTTTAACCTATTGCTCCCCAGCAATTGCAAAAGTCCCAACAGTTTAAGGTTTGCAAGGCATCCTGGGAGTCATAGTTGTTCTATAGGTGGAGAGAGACTCAATTTGGAGACCTTGAGCTAAATAATTAAAAGAGTAGAGGGGGAAGTATGGAGCGGCTTCTCAGGGCTCTGAACTTACACCTTAATGATGTAGCTTCACAGGCTGTTACACTGTTTCCCTCTGATTTTAGCTTAAAGGGAACCTACCACCACAATTCTACCTATAAAGGTAGAACGTGTGGTAGGTGGATGTATGGCATGTGAGGATAGTCCTTTTTAGAGCTAATCCTCAGGTCCCCGCTATCTTTTTAAAATCTTTACTACCCTAATATGTAAATTTTCTAGAGCGGCTACTGTGGCGTGGAGTAGCCGGACATGAGGCTACACATCGCGGCTACTCCACGCCCCAGTAGCCTCTTTTCTCCTCCCACCCCGACATCTTCGGCATGCGCAGTAGCACCTGCTTCGGAGTAGTGGCCGTGCAGACGCTTCTCTGGCTACGAGGAGCTGTTCGCCGAAGATTTCGGGGTAGGAGGAGAAAAGAGGCTACTGGGGCGTGGAGTAGCCGCGATGTGTAGCCTCATGTCCGGCTACTCTTTACATATTAGGGTAGTAAAGATTTTAAAAACATAGCGGGGACGTGAGGATTAGCTCTAAAAAGGTAGAACCTTTATAGGTAGAATCATGGTGGTGGGTTCCCTTTAAGAAGTTTTGTGTCCAAAACCAGAAGACATTTAATAAAGCAAAGTGAAAAGGCTGTCAATACCTTCCTATTAGTAACATCTCACTAGTAACCAGTGACATCACATACAACCTATATACGTTTTAAAGGCTAAAGATATTGTAGCCTATAAATCACTAGAGAGCAGCAGTGACATCACTGAGAATACAGCCTATCCATCACTAGAGAGCAGCGGTGCCATCACTGAGAATACAGCCTATCCATCACTAGAGAGCAGCGGTGCCATCACTGAGAATACAGCCCATCCATCACTAGAGAGCAGCGGTGCCATCACTGAGAATACAGCCTATCCATCACTAGAGAGCAGCGGTGCCATCACTGAGAATACAGCCTATCCATCACTAGAGAGCAGCGGTGCCATCACTGAGATTACAGCCTATCCATCACTAGAGAGCAGCGGTGACATCACTGAGAATACAGCCTATCCATCACTAGAGAGCAGTGGTGCCATCACTGAGAATACAGCCCATCCATCACTAGAGAGCAGCGGTGCCATCACTGAGAATACAGCCTATCCATCACTAGAGAGCAGCGGTGACATCACTGAGAATACAGCCTATCCATCACTAGAGAGCAGCGGTGCCATCACTGAGAATACAGCCTATCCATCACTAGAGAGCAGAGGTGACATCACTGAGAATACAGCCTATCCATCACTAGAGAGCAGCGGTGCCATCACTGAGAATACAGTCTATCCATCACTAGAGAGCAGAGGTGACATCACTGAGAATACAGCCTATCCATCACTAGAGAGCAGCGGTGCCATCACTGAGAATACAGCCTATCCATCACTAGAGAGCAGCGGTGCCATCACTGAGAATACAGCCTATCCATCACTAGAGAGCAGCGGTGCCATCACTGAGAATACAGCCTATCCATCGCTAGAGAGCAGCGCTGCAATCACAGAGAATACAGCCTATCCATCACTAGAGAGCAGCGGTGCAATCACTGAGAATACAGCCTATACATCACTAGAGAGCAGCGGTGCCCTCACTGAGAATACAGCCTATCCATCACTAGAGAGCAGCAGTGCCATCACTAGGAATACAGCCTATCCATCACTAGAGAGCAGCGGTGCCATCACTGAGAATACAGCCTATCCATCACTAGAGAGCAGCGGTGCCATCACTGAGAATACAGCCTATCCATCACTAGAGAGCAGTGGTGCCATCACTGAGAATACAGCCTATCCATCACTAGAGAGCAGTGGTGCCATCACTGAGAATACAGCCTATCCATCACTAGAGAGCAGCGGTGCCATCACTGAGAATACAGCCTATCCATCACTAGAGACCAGTGGTGCCATCACTGAGAATACAGCCTATCAATCACTAGAGAGCAGCGGTGACATCACTGAGAATACAGCCTATCCATCACTAGAGAGCAGCGGTGCCATCACTGAGAATACAGCCTATCCATCACTAGAGAGCAGCGGTGCCATCACTGAGAATACTGCCTATCCATCACTAGAGACCAGTGGTGCCATCACTGAGAATACAGCCTATCAATCACTAGAGAGCAGCGGTGACATCACTGAGAATACAGCCTATCCATCACTAGAGAGCAGCGGTGACATCACTGAGAATACAGCCTATCCATCACTAGAGAGCAGCGGTGACATCACTGAGTATACAGCCTATCCATCACTAGAGAGCAGTGGTGACATCACTGAGAATACAGCCTATAAATCACTAGAGAGCAGCGGTGACATCACTGAGAATACAGCCTATCCATCACTAGAGAGCAGCGGTGACATCACTGAGAATACAGCCTATCCATCACTAGAGAGCAGCGGTGCCATCACTGAGAATACAGCCTATCCATCACTAGAGAGCAGCGGTGACATCACTGAGAATACAGCCTATCCATCACTAGAGAGCAGCGGTGCCATCACTGAGAATACAGCCTATAAATCACTAGAGAGCAGCGGTGACATCACTGAGAATACAGCCTATCCATCACTAGAGAGCAGCGGTGACATCACTGAGAATACAGCCTATCCATCACTAGAGAGCAGCGGTGCCATCACTGAGAATACAGCCTATCCATCACTAGAGAGCAGCGGTGCCCTCACTGAGAATACAGCCTATCCATCACTAGAGAGCAGCGGTGCCATCACTGGGAATACAGCCTATCCATCACTAGAGAGCAGCGGTGCCATCACTGAGAATACAGCCTATCCATCACTAGAGAGCAGCGGTGCCATCACTGAGAATACAGCCTATCCATCACTAGAGAGCAGTGGTGCCATCACTGAGAATACAGCCTATCCATCACTAGAGAGCAGTGGTGCCATCACTGAGAATACAGCCTATCCATCACTAGAGAGCAGCGGTGCCATCACTGAGAATACAGCCTATCCATCACTAGAGACCAGTGGAGCCATCACTGAGAATACAGCCTATCCATCACTAGAGAGCATCGGTGTCATCACTGAGAATACAGCCTATCCATCACTAGAGAGCAGCGGTGCCATCACTGAGAATACAGCCTATCCATCACTAGAGAGCATCGGTGTCATCACTGAGAATACAGCCTATCCATCACTAGAGAGCAGCGGTGCCATCACTGAGAATACAGCCTATCCATCACTAGAGAGCAGCGGTGACAACACTGAGAATACAGCCTATCCATCACTAGAGAGCAGCGGTGACATCACTGAGAATACAGCCTATCCATCACTAGAGAGCAGCGGTGCCATGACTGAGAATACAGCCTATCCATCAGTAGAGAGCAGTGGTGCCATCACTGAGAATACAGCCTATCCATCACTAGAGAGCATCAGCGACATCACTGAGAATACAGCCTATTCATCACTAGAGAGCAGCGGTGTCATCACTGAGAATACAGCCTATCCATCACTAGAGAGCAGCGGTGCCATCACTGAGAATACAGCCTATCCATCACTAGAGAGTAGCGGTGTCATCACTGAGAATACAGCCTATCTATCACTAGAGAGCAGCGGTGCCATCACTGAGAATACAGCCTATCCATCACTAGAGAGCAGCGGTGCCATCACTGAGGATACAGCCTATCCATCACTAGAGAGCAGCGGTGCCATCACTGAGAATACAGCCTATCCATCACTAGAGAGTAGCGGTGTCATCACTGAGAATACAGCTTATCCATCACTAGAGAGCAGAGGTGCCATCACTGAGAATACAGCTTATCCATCACTAGAGAGCAGCGGTGCCATCACTGAGAATACAGCCTATCCATCACTAGAGAGCAGCGGCGCCATCACTGAGAATACAGCCTATCCATCACTAGAGAGCAGCGGTGCCATCACTGAGAATACAGCCTATCCATCACTAGAGAGCAGCGGTGTCATCACTGAGAATACAGCCTATCCATCACTAGAGAGTAGCGGTGTCATCACTGAGAATACAGCCTATCCATCACTAGAGAGCAGCGGTGCCATCACTGAGAATACAGCCTATCCATCACTAGAGAGCAGCGGTGCCATCACTGAGAATACAGCCTATCCATCACTAGAGAGCAGCGGTGCCATCACTGAGAATACAGCCTATCCATCACTAGAGAGCAGCGGCGCCATCACTGAGAATACAGCCTATCCATCACTAGAGAGCAGCGGTGCCATCACTGAGAATACAGCCTATCCATCACTAGAGAGCAGCGGTGTCATCACTGAGAATACAGCCTATCCATCACTAGAGAGTAGCGGTGTCATCACTGAGAATACAGCCTATCCATCACTAGAGAGCAGCGGTGTCATCACTGAGAATACAGCCTATCCATCACTAGAGAGCAGCGGTGTCATCACTGAGAATACAGCCTATCCATCACTAGAGAGCAGCGGTGACATCACTGAGAATACAGCCTATCCATCACTAGAGAGCAGCGGTGCCATCACTGAGAATACAGCCTATCCATCACTAGAGAGCAGCGGTGCCATCACTGAGAATACAGCCTATCCATCACTAGAGAGCAGCGGTGCCATCACTGAGAATACAGCCTATCCATCACTAGAGAGCAGCGCAGCCATCACTAAGAATACAGACTATCCATCACTAGAGAGCAGCGGTGTCATCACTGAGAATACAGCCTATCCATCACTAGAGAGCAGCGGTGTCATGACTGAGAATACAGCCTATCCATCACTAGAGAGCAGCGGTGCCATCACTGAGAATACAGCCTATCCATCACTAGAGAGCAGCGGTGCCATCACTGATCAGTGTGGATCAAGATGCAGTTTTATCCTGGAACCTATATCAGGACTTTCTTTTTCCAGCCGCATTCCTCTGAAGGGAATGACACATTGCATACATTAGATGCATGGAGAGTAGACTTCCTCTAACACATTCAGCTAATTCCACTTATTGACCTACTGTCTAATGGAGATATTGGTTTGTGTGATCTCTGATAATCTTTCTTTTATGAAACCCATTTATAAAACTCATTAGCATCTGCTCGGAGCGGCTCTAATTAACTCCCTTACTCCCAGGTGTTATCCCTGGATGTTGGACTCATCTTTCTCTACCACCATGAAACCCTGTGAGGCTGCCATGTCCTTCTCATTTCCTTTGTCTCTCTGGCTTATTGTCTCCAGGGGGTCTCGGTTTTATCTGATTGTACATGTTATTGAGTAAAAAATAGACAGTGGTTAATTACTTGGTTGTGTCGGAAGAAGGGCGATCAAAAGGACAAAGAGCAGGAGTAAGGGAATGGAAGAAATAAGGAAGTTAGTGGAGTAAGGTGCTGGGAGAGAACGAGGAGAAGATAGTAAGGTGCTGGGAGAGAACGAGGAGAGGATAGTAAGGTGCTGGGAGAGAACGAGGAGAAGATAGTAAGGTGCTGAGAGAGAACGAGGAGAGGATAGTAAGGTGCTGGGAGAGAACGAGGAGAGGATAGTAAGGTGCTGGGAGAGAACGAGGAGAGGATAGTAAGGTGCTTGGAGAGGATGAGGAGAGGATAGTAAGGTGCTTGGAGAGGATGAGGAGAGGATAGTAAGGTGCTGGGAGAGGATGAGGAGAGGATAGTAAGGTGCTTGGAGAGGATGAGGAGAGGATAGTAAGGTGCTGGGAGAGAACGAGGAGTGGATAGTAAGGTGCTGGGAGATGATGAGGAGAGGATAGTAAGGTGCTTGGAGAGGATGAGGAGAGGATAGTAAGGTGCTGGGAGAGAACGAGGAGAGGATAGTAAGGTGCTGGGAGAGGATGAGGAGAGGATAGTAAGGTGCTTGGAGAGGATGAGGAGAGGATAGTAAGGTGCTGGGAGAGGATAAGGAGAGGATAGTAAGGTGCTGGGAGAGAACGAGGAGAGGATAGTAAGGTGCTTGGAGAGGATGAGGAGAGGATAGTAAGGTGCTGGGAGAGGATGAGGAGAAGATAGTAAGGTGCTTGGAGAGAACGAGGAGAGGATAGTAAGGTGCTGGGAGATGATAAGGAGAGGATAGTAAGGTGCTGGGAGAAGATAAGGAGAGGATAGTAAGGTGCTGGGAGAGAACGAGGAGAGGATAGTAAGGTGCTGGGAGAGAACGAGGAGAGGATAGTAAGGTGCTGGGAGAGAACGAGGAGAGGATAGTAAGGTGCTGGGAGAGAACGAGGAGAGGATAGTAAGGTGCTGGGAGAGGATGAGGAGAGGATAGTAAGGTGCTGGGAGAGGATGAGGAGAGGATAGTAAGGTGCTGGGAGAGGATGAGGAGAGGATAGTAAGGTGCTGGGAGAGGATGAAGAGAGGATAGTAAGGTGCTGGGAGAGGATGAGGAGAGGATAGTAAGGTGCTGGGAGAGGATGAAGAGAGGATAGTAAGGTGCTGGGAGAGGATAAGGAGAGGATAGTAAGGTGCTGGGAGAGGATCAGGAGAGGATAGTAAGTTGATAGTAAGTTTTTTTTTTCCGATTGCGCCGGGGATTGCATTGCACGCGATCAGATTGTGTCGCAAATGCGCCGGCTTTCACGCGACACAGATCAGTGGGCGGGCCGTCAGACGATCCGACGGATTTGGACAACGCGCGGGATTTAACATTTAAAATTGTGTCGCCGGGAAGAAGAACTCCGGCGGACCTGATCGGGGAAGCGACACAAGAAGGAAATCAGGCGCGCGCTAATAGTGAATCCCGCCAGACATCATCTTCGTCAGACATTGCGGATCGGGGATCGCGCAGGGACCAGGTAAGTAAATCTGCCCCCTTGTCTTCTGGATCCAAGCTCTCCCTAGGGTGCAGCTTGTTCCATCACTTGTGTCCGGCTCCACATAAAACCTCTGATAGGACACAACTGATATAAATTTTGTTAAATTTCCGCAATCTCAAGAAGGTGGCTGCCCCATACGTGGGCCAAAAAAAGCCTGAGAACCTGTTCATCGACCTGATGGGATTGATCAATTTCTCAGTTGTTCCTTTTTGTTGTTATTATTAGATTTTTGCATGTTACTAAGGATTTCCTTTGTGCCCTGGGCTCTCCTCTCCCCTGCGCTGATCCTCTCTTCTCACCTGCTTCTACGGTACAAAAACTTTGCTGCTGTTTCATATTTTCCCAAAGATATTTAATCTGCAGCCTTAGAGAAGGGCTTAGCGCGTCCCTGCCTCTCCCTCGCTCTATCTCCCTGGTCTTTGTGTAGTATAATAGTAGGATCATGTCTAGGTTGGGCCCTTCACCTGTGCCCCATCCTCTTCCGGGCACCTGCCTAGTGAGGCCTCTCGGTGCCCCTTTCCCACCCTTTACTCTTGGCTCCTGATTCGGGAGATAGGCGCCTCCAGAGTGCTGCTAATCTCCATGCCTGCCACCGCCCTGCATTCCCTGGCACCGGCCATAGAGTTGGAAATTTATGGTTGGACACCACAGTGCTGATTACAGGCCCAGTGAAAAATGTTCCGGAGAGCCGTGCCAAGGCCTGAAATTCACCCCCGATGTGCCAGGAGAGTCTGTAACTCACAGCCGTCCAGAGAGCGCCAGCGCCGGCTCCCTCCACATTGCTGAGTGTGTATAGATCGTGTACTTGACTGTCTCCCTCAATGACTCCACAACTTGCTGACCGCAGGAGAAACGGAGGAGAACGCGTTCTCGCTGTTATTGGAAGGGATCATAGGTTATACGAGCGATACAATCTGATAACCAGAGACATCACATTTCCTTCCAGAATAATAATCCATTATTTTATTGATTTGCTCATATTCTCTCCAAAATCAGATCTGACCCCTTTAAATGATCAATCCTACAAGGGCAGGTATCCCCCCTTCTGTCACATTAAAGGGATCTGTCAGTAGGTGTGACCATACAGACTGCCGCCAGTGTTATGCGTTGTACCTTGAGAGATGTGTATTCAGACCTTTGTGTATGTTGTTAGTAGCAGCAGGACTGTGATATATGGATTTATATAACAGGATTGTAGCTTATCCAAGTGCACTCAGGGTGTGTCCTCACACTGCAGTGCTCTGTTCTTTCTGCAGATAGTGTTAAGTATTAACCCGGAGAGATGTGTAATCAGACCGCTGTATATGTTGTTAGTAGCAGCAGGACTGTGATATATGGATTTATATAACATGATCGTAGCTTATACAAGTGCACTCGGGGTGTGTCCTCACACTGCAGTGCTCTGTGCTCTCTGCAGATAGTGTTAGGTATTGACCCGGAGAGATGTGTAATCAGACCTTTGTGGATGTTGTTAGTAGCAGCAGGACTGTGATGGATTTACACATTTGGGGCATGTGCAACACCCCTGCCAATGCAAAGGGTTAAAGGTGTAGTGAAACTTATCCCTCTCTATGTCAGTAGCTACCTGGTGAGCCTGATCACCTCACTAGGGGGGCTCTAGCATGGTTAACTTGGTAAATTCAGTTGTAAGTCTCTGCCTTGGAGGTTAAGTGTTGAATGCCTTATCCAATGAAGTGCTCTGTACTTGTTGTAAGGAAGGAGTAAGATGGTTGGACAAGTGATTGCTACCTCACAATGGGAGGTTATAAAACCCCTTGTGGGTGGAGTACATGGTCAGAAGTCAGCCCAGGAAGAAGTGTCTGAGACAAGCTGCCCTGACACCAGACCAGAGCAGAGGTCCACCATCAGGACTCTGTCCCTACACAAGCAGCCCAGGCTGAAGCTACCTTACCAGGCTGCGTGCACAGCTTCCTGAGGACCTGCTCCCACCAGCTATCTCTGACCAGCTGAACCTTTGCTGCTGTTAAGGCCGTTGCCCGTTTGCTGTTCCAATAAATAACTGTAAGTTTTTCTGCACCAGTGTGCCTCTGAGTGATCCCTGGTTCAGGCTGTGTACCATCAAGGGTGCCCCATCTTCCATTACCGGGGATTCACCTACTGTGTCAGCCTCTCCCTCCATTTTCTTGCACACACCACCTGCTGGAGACCTGCCAGGCTGTGGACGAGGCCTCCGCTCCTGATACCAAGCCCCATGATCATCGGTGGACACAAAGCCGCACCAGCCAGCCACTCCGGTAGTCAAGGCCCCAGTGGGAGATGTTGCACATGTCCTCACACTGCTTTGCTTTTAGCTTTCTGCACAGCACCTCCCCTCCGCTTTGAGTAACTGATGTTTAACCAGAAGTTGGTTTCAGCTTTCAGTCAGCGTAGAAGGCACAGACCACAGCAGTGTTAGGACTCTCCCCCAGCGCTTTTGGAGAAGCTACAATAACAGAATGTAAAGCCACTTTTATCTTTCCTTGCCCACTAATATGGATAGAGTGCAAAAACCATGCATCTCCTGGGGTGATTGCCTGGCCTGTGTCTCCCTATTATATATTTCTTAGTGAGCGGAGACTAATGAGCCAGATCACTAAGACTAGCCGTAATTCCCATCACTACCGAGCAGTGCAGAGAGCATCAGATTCATGAAGAACAGGAACCTGGCGCCCCCTACACACTACACAGGTAACTGCACATACAGCAGATTGCACTATTTTTGATAAATGTGGGTCACTCACTCCCCATCTATAAGGATAGATAAGTCTTCTGGTGGACAGCAGGAGCCCTGGTGTCATACAGTAAAGCCTCAGAGGCCGAGCATGTCTAAGCATGTGTTATCCACTAGCGTTTGAGCCCCTCAGATTGTGCAAATCCAATCATAAAATAGTGACATTTTTGTACATCTGCTGCTAATAAACCAAGTTGCTAGTCAGGGCCCCCAAACTGTAGCCATCAGGCTGCATCTCCTGGGGGTTCAGAAATGGTCAGCAGTAGTAGTCTGCAGATAAAGAAGTGTAGAGGACACAGGAGTGCAGAGGACACAGGAGTGCAGAGGACACAGGGGGGCAGAGGACACAGTGGGGCAGAGGACACTGGGGGGCAGAGGACACGGGGGGGGCAGAGGACACAGGGGGGCAGAGGACACTGGGGGGCAGAGGACACAGGGGGGCAGAGGACACAGTGGGGCAGAGGACACTGGGGGGCAGAGGACACGGGGGGGGCAGAGGACACAGGGGGGCAGAGGACACTGGGGGGGGCAGAGGACACAGGAGTGCAGAGGACACAGGAGTGCAGAGGACACAGGGGGGGCAGAGGACACAGTGGGGCAGAGGACACTGGGGTGCAGAGGACACAGGGGTGCAGAGGACACTGGGGTGCAGAGGACACAGCCTGCAGCTACCAGTGTGTGCTGGATCCTCCTCCCCATGACTCATCTTCAGTGTTTCCTGCCTTCACTGCTGTAACTTCCTGTGTAGTCAGGAGGGAGGGGGGCAGGATATTTTCAGCCTTGCCGGGGCTGTGCTCGCACTGTAACATGAAAGGGCTACTCATACACAGTGGGGGTCATTTATTAAGGGCCCGATTCGCGTTTTCCCGACGTGTTACCCGAATATTTCCGTTTTGCGCCGCTTGTACTTAAATTGCCCCGGGATTTTGGCGCACGCGATCGGATTGTGGCGCATCGGCGCTGGCATGCGCGCGACGGAAATCGGGGGGCGTGGCCGAACGAAAACCCGACGTATTCGGAAAAACCGCCGCATTTAAAACCCGAAAGGACCGCTTACCTTCACCTGGTCCAGCTCGGTGCATTCCGGCGCGATGAGTTTACTTTCAGCGCAGCAGCGCCACCTGGTGGACGGCGGAAGAACTACCTTATTAAATCCCGGCCGGACCCGAATCCAGAGCGGAGAAGCCGCCGCTGGAACGCGAATGGACCGGGTAAGTAAATTTGCCCCACTAAGTGCAACATGGGTAGAAATATGTGACATGTATGTGTGTATCTTCTTGCTGGATATACATTTATGTGATGTGTTAGATGTCTGTATGTATGATGCACTGATAATAGTATATGTCAGAAAGATTCCATATACCGCTGATACGCACTGGATATAATCCATGATATATATTATATAGCCCTGGGTATATACTGTGCAGCAGGTCATGTATCTGCTGCCCTGCCGCCCTCGGAGCAGAAAATCACAACATAAAAGCATCAGACACCTAAATTTTACCTGATATTATCTGACACCTGTGGATTTGCCACTAGGGTGAATCCTGCAGCCGTCCTCTATGTACAGAAGGCCATATAGTGACTGCCGTGGCCTGACATGCTACCCCTCAGCCGGACCTCCCTGCACAGCTCCAGCTCTGCCTCCTGCGCTACATCATCAGCTGGTAACGTACAGGGATAGTCTCCAGAGTCATGATGTAGCGATATATGTTGGGTTGTATATAGCGGTAATATTAATCATTGTATAGTGTTTTCTTTTCATTATCTACCGTATATTTTAGTATTATGTGATCACTTGGATGTGGTAATAGTTGTCCCCCATATAGATCTGTGGATTGTGTTGGGGGTGGAAGAGAACCAATGGCTTTGGTGCTTCTGCTTTTGACATTTTAGGGCTCAGACATTGTGGGGCACTTTCACTTACCTGGCTCCTGTGTGATCCCCGATCCGGACTGTCAGACGAGAATGCACAGCTGCCGCGTTTCACTAAGATCCTGCGCCTGATATCCTGCATGTGTCACTTCCCCGCTCAGGTCCCCGGAGTTCACCTTCTTCTTCCTGGTGCATGTAAGTGCATTGTCCGTGTATAATGCGCTGTGCGGGGAGTCACTAAGATCGTGCGCCCGATATCCTGCATGTGTCACTTCCCCGCTCAGGTCCCTGGAATTCACCTTCTTCTTCCTGGTGCATGTAAGTGCATTGTCCGTGTATAATGCGCTGTGCGGGGAGTCACTAAGATCGTGCCCCTGATATCCTGCATGTGTCGCTTCCCCACTCAGGTCCCCGGAGTTCACCTTCTTCTTCCTGGTGCATGTAAGTGCATTGTCCATGTATAATGCGCTGTGCGGGGAGTAACTAAGATCCTGCGCCCGATATCCTGCATGTGTCGCTTCCCCGCTCAGGTCCCAGGAGTTCACCTTCTTCTTCCTGGTGCATGTAAGTGCATTGTCCGTGTATAATGTGCTGTGCGGGGAGTCACTAATATCCTGCACCCGATATCCTGCATGTGTCACTTCCCCGCTCAGGTCCCCGGAGTTCACCTTCTTCTTCCTGGTGCATGTAAGTGCATTGTCTTCCGACACAATTTTATTGTTAAATCCTGCGCTCAGTCCGAATCACTCAGATCGTCCGATGGTCCACTCCCCCGATTTATGTCGCATGAAAGCTGTCGGTGATGCACCACAATCCGATTGCAATCGACACAATCCCCGGCGTGATCCCCGAAAAGTCGGAAAGCCCAACAAAAATGTGGCCGTGGGACCCTTAGTAAATAAGCCCCTGTAAATTCTCCGCTCTTCACCACTACTTACAACTTCCGTGAATGTACAATCATCCAGTATTAGGGGCCCCTATCTCCAATTTTGCCCAGGGCCACAAGTTGTCTAACCTCGGCCCCCGGGGCTGGTGTGACCTGCAGAAAGCATTTCCCCCTCTGTCCCCTTCCCATCATCCTCCACACCATGGTTCACGGATTAATCCGATTTATAAAATCCTCCCGTGTATATCCAGCTCCGCCAGCGCTAATCTGCTTATATTATCTCATTACCCTCTATAATTATTCACTTGCGGAGTCATAAAGAGCCCCAATGCATCCTGCGTGTAGAAGTCCCGGGCAGTGAGGGGACGGATCTACTGGTTATGTGCAGCTTTTGAGAAAATCAGAGCGTTGGTTATTAGTCATGTGATTGTTATACGATAATAGGGAATGTCTACAAAATAATTGAATTGGTTAATAGGTTATGTCTGCGGATACTTTACTAAGTAGGTGGAAACGTGCACACACAATGCAAAAAAAAAAATATTATATGAAATAAATGAGTAAATTAAATTCAAAATGACAACTAAAAATGAAATAAAAGCATTAGCCCTGATATTGATGTGATCCGAACCCTATCCCTCTGTAGCACCCCCACTGGAGAAAAGATGCATTACACGGTAACTAAGAGAACTGATTGGTCCCTATGCAAGAATATTGGGGCAGATTCACTTACCCGGTCCATTCGCGATCCAGCGGCGCGTTCTCTGCGGTGGATTTGGGTCCGGACGGAATTCATTAAGGCAGTTCCTCCGACGTTCACCAGGTGGCAGCAGCGCGCTAAAGTTCCCCGGAATGCACTCAAGTTCACCGGCCTATTCCTAGTGAAGGTAAGTGCAAGCTCCACGACACTTTTTTTTTTAAATGTGGCGGTTTTTCCGAATCCGCCGGGTTTTCGTTCGGCCACGTCCCCCGATTTCCGTCACTTGCATGCCAGCGCCGATACGCCACAATCCGATCGCGTGCGCCAAAATCCCGGGGCAATTCAGGGGAAATCGGCGCAAATCGGAAATATTCGGGTAACACGTCGGGAAAACTCGAATCGGGCCCTTAGTAAATGACCCCCAACGTATGGAGTCCTTCCACAGGCGAACGCACATATAAAACTGCTTTTTTTGGGAGCTGCTCCATCTATTATGCAGCGGTCAATGCTATTCATGATGCAATGACACATTTTCAACTAGTGGGGATCTCGGGTAAATAAGAAATCTGCGAGTGGTCTATGGCAGGAAGGGGGTAGGAGCATCCCTGGTGGTCAGGAGTGTGAGAAGCTTCTATAAAATCTTCCTGGAGCTGGAGTCGGCCTCCTGCAGAGTCTTGGCCCTTGAGATCGTACCCAATGGCATCAGTGGGTCATGTATAGTGCCTGGGTGCTAGATCCTCCATGTAGTAATTAGTCTTGGCAATAATTGATACACCCCCATTAATAATCTAATATGAACAAGTTTTCCTCCATTGATCACATCCTCTCTCCCCATGACATTCACTCTCCTCCTGTTTTATATTTCATCTCCAGCCTCCCCCTCCATAACACAGTCCTTCCGCCTTGATCTTCTTCATGGCTTCATGTCCAACCACCCACATCCACATCTGCCTGTACAAGATGAAGCGCCCCGCGTCCCCTCTAATGACCGGGAACGATCCCTAGTCACTATCTTGTCTTTGAAGTAGCGATGAGCGGCCATGTGTAACACTGACACTGTGCCATACACCCGGCGCTCCGTGCCATGAGAGATCTGAGGACGCCTCAGCCCTGGTACAACATTGGAGCCGCCTTCATTAAATCCAATGTGCCACCGCGTGGGGCAATTCATCTTCTAGAGGATTACAGCTAATTTTCCTGAAGATATTTTTGAGTATTTCTTTGCAGGCCTCTTAATTATATCTGTTTCTAGGAAATCTTGGTGAAAACTAGTATGTCCAAGATGACAGCTCCTATAACCATCGTCACACAGCTTTCCCTGGCTCCTGAACTGCAAATCTGTCGATTTATTGAATGGTGCTGCAGCCAGTGTTATGTATTGTCCCCCACAAACCCCACAAACTGCGTCCAGTGTTATGTATTGTCCCTGGAGAGATGTGTAATCAGACCTCACACTGCTGTGCTCTGTGCTCTCTGCAGCCAGTGTTATGTACTGTGCCTGGAGAGATGTGTAATCAGACCTCACAATGCTGTGCTCTGTGCTCTCTGCAGCCAGTGTTATGTATTGTCCCTGGAGAGATGTGTAATCAGACCTCACAATGCTGTGCTCTGTGCTCTCTGCAGCCAGTGTTATGTATTGTCCCTGGAGAGATGTGTAGTCAGACCTCACAATGCTGTGCTCTGTGCTCTCTGCAGCCAGTCTCATGTATTGTCCCTGGAGAGATGTGTAATCAGACCTCACACTGCTGTGCTCTGTGCTCTCTGCAGCCAGTGTTATGTACTGTCCCTGGAGAGATGTGTAATCAGACCTCACAATGCTGTGCTCTGTGCTCTCTGCAGCCAGTGTTATGTACTGTCCCTGGAGAGATGTGTAATCAGACCTCACACTGCTGTGCTCTGTGCTCTCTGCAGCCAGTGATATGTATTGTCCCTGGAGAGATGTGTAATCAGACCTCACACTGCTGTGCTCTGTGCTCTCTGCAGCCAGTGTTATGTATTGCCCCTGCAGAGATGTGTAATCAGACCTCACACTGCTGTGCTCTGTGCTCTCTGCAGTCAGTGTTATGTATTGTCCCTGGAGAGATGTGTAATCATACCTAACACTGCTGCGCTCTGTGCTCTCTGCACCCAGTGGTATGTATTGTCCCTGGAGAGATGTGTAATCAGACCTCACACTGCTGTGCTCTGTGCTCTCTGCAGCCAGTCTTATGTACTGTCCCTGGAGAGATGTGTAATCAGACCTCACACTGCTGTGCTCTGTGCTCTCTGCAGCCAGTCTTATGTACTGTCCCTGGAGAGATGTGTAATCGGAACTTTGTGTATGTTGTTAGTAGCAGCAGGACTGTGATATATGGTTTATATTCCAGGATTGGAATTTCTCCAGGTACATTGAGGATGTGTCCTCACACCGCTGTGCTTTTACAGAGAGTAGGGAAGCTCAGTGCAGAGAGCTAAGGGCAAAGCAGTGTGAGGACATGCACCCAGTGTGCACCCTCAGTCCTAATTTTTAGTAAAATACCAAATATATATATATATCCTCTAAGCTCTGATTCCTACACATGTGGCCGGTTGGTTGCTGTGTATGTGTCGTTCACCTCTCAGGAGGTTCTACAGGCTGCACTGGGGGTCAGCAGTCGCCAGGCTCATAATTTCCCCAGAATGTTTCTTAAATTTAAGGATAATATGTGTTTTGTGAAGAGAAGTGTCGCCTGATGTCTCCATAACTCTCTGGCTGTGCTACAGATCTGTCAGAGCCCGTTATTACTATTAGCCGGGTAACACCTTCCCCACCTCCTACATTACATCAGATGGCAGCTGTGATTACATACCTCTGCTCAATGTATTACTTACCTCACACCGACCTATCCCACAGCTGTACACAGGGGATATCCTCCCAATGACACTATCTCCCTCCATAGGGTGCACTCACCTCATATAGAGACTGATATGGGGGGTGTATGTACCGCCGCAAACTTGCAGCCGTACACACGTCCCCCATAGATGGCAATGGCCGCACAGAGTGATACACGTACCTCTCCGTACACAGGAAGAGGATAGGACATGTTCTATCTTTCCCTGTGTTACAATCCGTACTCCGTTGATCTCTATGGACCACTCCTCCTCTCCATGGCACCGGACGTATGCCCAGCCGTAGCCTCGTATATAGACATTGGGGGTCATTTGCTAAGGGCCCAAATCGCTATTTGTCGTCACTTTTCCTGAAAATTACTGTTTTGCACCGAATTGCCCCTGGTTTTTGGGCAAGTGATCGGATTGTGGCACATCAGCGATTGTGGCGATCAACGGATTTGGAAAAAACCGCCATATTTAAAAAAAAAATGTCTCACTTGACACACACTTACCTGCACCCAGCAACGGATGGTGAACTACCCTTAGTAAATGTGCCCCATTATATGCATAGTAATTCTTATAGCTGTATACAGAGGATATCCTCCCCCAGAGACGTGTCCCTTATAGGCTGCACTCACCTCGTATATAGACTGATACATTGACGTCATGCAGATACAGTATATACATTGTATCCCTCGTATTGATGAGTTATATACATAGTAATATGTGGACAGAGGGGCACTTGTAGAATCCATTGATGTCCTGTGGACAGATCCGTACACATTCCCCGTTTTGGAGACTTTTCTCCTTTTCTTTTCTTTCTTCTTTTTAAAAACCAACTTGTTTCTATGACAACAGTGGAACTTTTCTGTGCCTGTTTAAGGAGAAGAATTTGTGTGGAGACCACTCAGGAGGTCGCCGAGCCCCAAGGTGCCGCTAATGTTTGTATTTTACTGAAGGGACTGAAGACGTCTGCAGCAAACAAGTGTCAGTAGGAGACCAAGCAAAGTACTGGAGCAGAGACATGGAAGCAATCTGTATTACCTCTACCAGCATGTAATACCTCTAACGCCTGCTGACTGTTTCCTCTGCTTCAGACTCTGTCTCCTGCACTGACCTCAGCTGCTCCAGCCTATGAATCCACGCGGCATGCCCCAAACTTCAGCCTTATTCTGCACTAACTGACAACCTTGTGACATTTCTGCTGCAAAATCCAGATCATGTACTGGTCCTGCTGCCCCCACCCGCTGCCTGGTCCAGTACAGAGCCCACAACCCGCTGCCTGGTCCAGTACAGAGCCCCCACTCGCTGCCTGATCCAGTACAGAGCCCACAACCTGCTGCCTGGTCCAGTACAGAGCCCACAACCCACTGCCTGGTCCAGTACAGAGCCCACAACCCACTGCCTGGTCCAGTACAAAGCCCACAACCCGCTGCCTGGTCCAGTACAGAACCCACATCACGCTGCCTGGTCCTGTACATAGCCCACAACCCGCTGCCTGGTCCAGTACAGAACCCCCATCCGCTGCCTGGTCCAGTACAGAGCCCACAACCCGCTGCCTGGTCCAGTACAGAGCCCCCATCCGCTGCCTGGTCCAGTGCAGAGCCCACAACCTACTGCCTGGTCCAGTACAGAGCCCACAACCCGCTGCCTGGTCCAGTACAGAACCCACATCACGCTGCCTGGTCCTGTACATAGCCCACAACCCGCTGCCTGGTCCAGTACAGAGCCCACAATCTGCTGCCTGGTCCAGTACAGAGCCCCCACCCACTGCCTGGTCCAGTACAGAGCCCCCATCCGCTGCCTGGTCCAGTGCAGAGCCCACAACCCGCTGCCTGGTCCAGTAGAGAGCCCACAACCCGCTGCCTGGTCCAGTGCAGAGCCCACAACCCGCTGCCTGGTCCAGTGCAGAGCCCACAACCCGCTGCCTGGTCCAGTACAGAGCCCACAACCCGCTGCCTGGTCCAGTACAGAGCCCCCACCCGCTGCCTGGTCCAGTACAGAGCCCCCACCCGCTGCCTGGTCCAGTACAGAGCCCACAACCCGCTGCCTGGTCCAGTACAGAGCCCACAACCTACTGCCTGGTCCAGTACAGAGCCCACAACCCGCTGTCTGGTCAAGTACAGAGCCCACAACCCGCTGCCTGGTCCAGTACAGAGCCCACAACCCGCTGCCTGGTCCTGTACATAGCCCACAACCCGCTGCCTGGTCCTGTACAGAGCCCACAACCCACTGTCTGGTCCTGTACATAGTCCCCACCCGCTGCCTGGTCCAGTACAGAGCTTCCACCCGCTGCCTGGTCCAGTACAGAGCCCACAACCCGCTGCCTGATCCAGTACAGAGCCCACAACCCGCTGCCTGGTCCAGTACAGAGCCCCCGCCCGCTGCCTGGTCCAGTACAGTGCCCACAACCTGCTGACTGGTCCAGTACAGAGCCCACAACCCGCTGCCTGGTCCTGTACAGAGCCCACAATCTGCTGCCTGGTCCAGTACAGAGCCCACAACCCACTGTCTGGTCCAGTACAGAGCCCACAAC
The DNA here is from genome assembly GCF_040894005.1 of Engystomops pustulosus. NCBI lineage: Eukaryota > Metazoa > Chordata > Amphibia > Anura > Leptodactylidae > Engystomops > Engystomops pustulosus. Next base: position 91,537,429 of record NC_092420.1, on the reverse strand, counting down.
CCGCTGCCTGGTCCAGTACAGAGCCCCCACCCACTGCCTGGTCCAGTACAGAGCCCACAACCCGCTGCCTGGTCCAGTACAGAGCCCCCACCCACTGCCTGGTCCAGTACAGAGCCCACAACCCGCTGCCTGGTCCAGTACAGAGCCCCCACCCACTGTCTGGTCCAGTACAGAGCCCACAACCCGCTGCCTGGTCCAGTACAGAGCCCCCACCCACTGCCTGGTCCAGTACAAAGCCCACAACCCGCTGCCTGGTCCAGTACAGAGCCCCCACCCGCTGCCTGGTCCAGTACAGAGCCCCCACCCGCTGCCTGGTCCAGTACAGAGCCCCCGCCCGCTGCCTGGTCCAGTACAGAGCCCACAACCCGCTGCCTGGTCCAGTACAGAGCCCCCGCCCGCTGCCTGGTCCAGTACAGAGCCCACAACCCGCTGCCTGGTCCAGTACAGAGCCCACAACCCGCTGCCTAGTCCAGTACAGAGCCCAGAACTTTTGTCACTTGGCATCAGATAAATAATTGTACTGACAGTGGATACAGCACATGATACACCATGTGACACGAGACCCCACTGTGTCCTTACATACTGATACCATGGAGGGGACACACAATTATTTTGGTCTAGTGAAGATCTTATAGTGAATACAGGAGCCATTACCCTGGAAGCGCCAATGCCCCGAGCGGCCCGGAGTAGTTGTCATAGTCCAATCCTTATAATAACAATGACGGGGGACACACATGGCGCCGCAGGCGAGGAGGGAAGCCTTGCGTGCAAACCTGAGATTTGGGCAGAGTATTACACACCGACTGTTGTGTTTCTCTGAGGCCACAGGCAGTTTTCTTTGTTATCCTGAGCCTCGCCCAGACCTGACGCGCCCGCAGCTCACACACCTTCAACTACAACCATACGGAAATCACACAGAGGGCGAGTAACCTGAGCCCCGGATCCAGAATACATAGAACACCACAAATCACCGAGGCACCGGCGGATCCATGAGAACCGATGGACAGTGCATATCATAGTATTACATACACCATACAGTACAGCCGGGAGATCTCCGGATCAGATCCCTGGTATCACCCTGATCACAGGGGAGGGTCACACGTTAGGGGACGAATGGAGATTGTAGAATTATTAGCCCTGTGCACAAGCTCCAGCATGTACTTAGGATGGTGAGGTCACACATTCACTATAATATCCTCTCATTAATGGGAATAATGCTTATAGGGCAGCACGGTGGCTCTGTGGTTAGCACTACAGCCTTGCAGCACTGGCGATCTGGGTTCAAATCCAGTGGTCAACATCTGCAAAGAGTTTGTATGTTCTCTCCGTGTTTGCGTGGGTTTCCTCCGGGTCCTCCAGTTTCCTTCCACAATCCAAAACATACTGGTAAGTTGATTAGATTGTGAGCCCCATGGGGGACAGGGAACAATTTTGAAAGCTCTGTGCAGCGCTGCGTAATCTGTAGGTGCTATATAAATAAAGAATTATTATAAGCTATCTATACATTAAATCCCATTCATCTATTACCCAGCAGCCCATCATTATCTACATAATACAGGCCCCTATCTCCCCTGCACAGTTACTGTATAAGGCTGGAAACAAACCTGCGCTGATACCCCAACATCTGGGGAGGTCACATCTCTGCCGTGTGACTTCATACAAAATTATTCACTGGTTTTTAGGGTCTTTCCTTTATACTTCACCTTCGTTTCTGATCCATCCGGAGTAGTTGCTGTAGCATCACCCCTGCCAGTCGGTGGCTGCCCCAATGGTGGGTACAGCTGCGGCCAAATGGGAAGAATCATCCACAGACAACTGAGGGGATCCACAACACAAAGTCACAACTACAACTACATTGTATAGTGCAGTGGTGGCGAACCTATGGCACGGGTGGCACTCTGAGCCCTCTCAGTGGGCACTCAGGCTGTTGCCCCAGCACAGAATTCACCAGACAAGACTTGAGGGATCCTCCTGCAGGCCGAGGTAGCCCAAAACGTGAAGCATCTTGGAATACCTGAGACTGCAGGAAGAGAAGGTGAGGACTTGGTCAGATTATCATTGGAGCCATTGAAGCTCCTGCTCTTGGCCCCACAATTATTCATATTCAGGGAAGCTCCAATGGTAATCTGAATTTTCCCACCTTCTGTCAAGGATATTCGTGTCCTCAGGACACTTGAAAGCTGTGGTATAGCAGGGTGCAAGAAGATTTTAATAATTTAATTCTAGAATTGCCGTGTTGGCACTTTGCAATAAATAAGTGGGTCAGGTTTGCATTTTGGGCACTCAGTCTCTAAAAGGTTCACCAACACTGGTATAGTGTGTAGATACATTGGGGCAGATTTACTTACCCAGTCCGTTCGCGATCCAGCGGCGCGTTCTCTGCGCTGGATTCGGGTCCGGACGGGATTCATCAAGGCAGTTCCTCCGACGTCCACCAGGTGGCGCTGCTGCGCTGAAGTTCCCTGAAATGCACTGAAGTTCACGATCCTATCCTGGATGAAGGTAAGTGCAAGCTCCGCGACACAATTTCCTTTTTTTAATGCAGCGGTTTTTCCGAATCCGTCGGGTTTTCGTTCGGCCACGCCCCCCGATTTCCGTCGCGTGCATGCCGGTGCCGATGCGCCACAATCCGATCGAGTGCGTCAAAATCCCGGGGCAATTCAGGTACAATCGTCGCAAATCGGAAATATTCGGGTAACACGTCGGGAAAACGCGAATCGGGCCCTTAGTAAATGACCCCCATTGTATACATGTGCAGCGCTGGGGTCCTGGGTTCATGTCCCATCCTGCAAAGAGTTTGTATGTTCTCTCCGTGTTTGCGTGAGTTTCCATCGGCTCCTCCGGTTTCCTCCCACACTGCAAAACATATTGGTTGATTAGATTGTGAGCCCCATGGGGACAGGGACTGATTTGGCAGCTCTGTGTAATCTGTGTTCGCTATATAATGTAAGTACATAGTATATTGTGTAGATACATTGTATAGTGTGTTGTTGCCATTCAGCTTTTCTTGATTCCTGAGATGCTCCCTCCATTGAAGGACATACATTTATCCCTCCTTATATCTCTTTCCTTTCATCTGGAGGGATCTTTGCTTCTCTCCACTTACTCTGCAGGGGGCATCCTCCATCGCTGAGCCCCCCTCCCCCTCATTAGGGGCCGCTATGTCCAACGTGATATTTGCAGATCTCTCTTCTCCCTGGTGCAGATGGTTAATCGGGGTCGGGATATTTTCGTCTGTGTTTTTATCCATGGTAACCAGGCAATTTGTGCATTTATATTCTTAGTCAATTAGACGTTGTGTCATCGTCTCCAGCGAGATGAATCCTGCACTTAGAGGAGCCTGGAATAGGTAAATGATCATTTTCTGACACTTGTTATTTCCACGTTGAACCCCTGGAGTGAAGGGAGAAGAGAAATCCTGAACTTCTTTCATGTTTTTCATCTCTTTGCAGTAGAAAGTGACAGTGGCCGCCTATTGACATGCAGGCAGCAGCAGGGGGCAGCACTGGTTTTGGGGTATTTCTGGACTTTCCACATGCAATAATTTCCCAGTAGGAGACAAATTGCTGCTCTTTACATCATTAAAGTGCATATAAATAGCCTGCCCGGGATTTCAGCTTCTGGAAAGCTACAGTAAGAGAATACAGCAGGGAAGTAGTTAAATAACAATTGCCCAATACAGTCTTATTAGGGACAGTGCCATTAGTGGTATATTGCAGGTCATCGCAGTGAGGTCAAACACTGCCCATCAGCAGAACAAGTCTACAAAGTGTCCATATTGTCCATATCCCAGAATGTATATGATAAACCCATAGCAGCCACAATGACCCAGTCTACATGGACCAGCACCCAGATATAACAGGGCTGACTCTGGGGTCGGGACTGTACCTCCTTATAACTATATTGCTTCCTGGGAGGGATATCCTGTACAAGTCTGAATGACCTGGATCAGCGGCCTCAGCGGCTGTAATCTGTATATAATCCATGTCCCCTATACACGTGCGTGCATGGGCTCTTACACCTGGGTCTACAGGTACCACATGTGTGATTGTGCTGCACATGATCCTGCACCTGTTTTTCCTTTTAAATAAATTCTTTTACTTTGTATGAAGATTTTCACAGATTTAGGGCAGGTTATAATTAATTATTATTATTAGGTGTTGGCTCCTGGGTATCCTGGTGGTGCTGGAGGTGATGGCTCCTGGGTATCCTGGTGGTGCTGGAGGTGATGGCTCCTGGGTATCCTGGTGGTGCTGGAGGTTTTGGCTCCTGGGTATCCTGGTGGTGCTGGAGGTGATGGCTCCTGGGTATCCTGGTGGTGCTGGAGGTGATGGCTCCTGGGTATCCTGGTGGTGCTGGAGGTGTTGGCTCCTGGGTATCCTGGTGGTGCTGGAGGTTTTGGCTCCTGGGTATCCTGGTGGTGCTGGAGGTGATGGCTCCTGGGTATCCTGGTGGTGCTGGAGGTTTTGGCTCCTGGGTATCCTGGTGGTGCTGGAGGTGATGGCTCCTGGGTATCCTGGTGGTGCTGGAGGTGATGGCTCCTGGGTATCCTGGTGGTGCTGGAGGTGTTGGCTCCTGGGTATCCTGGTGGTGCTGGAGGTTTTGGCTGCTGGGTATCCTGATGGTGCTGGAGGTGATGGCTCCTGGGTATCCTGGTGGTGCTGGAGGTGATGGCTCCTGGGTATCCTGGTGGTGCTGGAGGTGATGGCTCCTGGGTATCCTGGTGGTGCTGGAGGTGATGGCTCCTGGGTATCCTGGTGGTGCTGGAGGTTTTGGCTCCTGGGTATCCTGGTGGTGCTGGAGGTGATGGCTCCTGGGTATCCTGGTGGTGCTGGAGGTTTTGGCTCCTGGGTATCCTGGTGGTGCTGGAGGTGATGGCTCCTGGGTATCCTGGTGGTGCTGGAGGTGATGGCTCCTGGGTATCCTGGTGGTGCTGGAGGTGTTGGCTCCTGGGTATCCTGGTGGTGCTGGAGGTTTTGGCTCCTGGGTATCCTGGTGGTGCTGGAGGTGATGGCTCCTGGGTATCCTGGTGGTGCTGGAGGTGATGGCTCCTGGGTATCCTGGTGGTGCTGGAGGTGATGGCTCCTGGGTATCCTGGTGGTGCTGGAGGTGATGGCTCCTGGGTATCCTGGTGGTGCTGGAGGTGATGGCTCCTGGGTATCCTGGTGGTGCTGGAGGTGATGGCTCCTGGGTATCCTGGTGGCTCTACTAATTTGTCATTCAGCATAGGATTCTATCCCTGATTTAGGAATGTCTTCCTAAGAGTCTTTAGATGTGTCAGACACCAGGGGTAGTGGACCCACCGGACCACTGTAGACGATAACATAAGCCGACGCCTGGGACCAGCGTCTAAGTGGTACCCGGTTTTCACCACAGCCGCCACAAAGCAGGTTGGATTTTTGCGGCACGACTTTATCTGTGGTGGCGGCCAAGGGGAATTACAGAATCATAAAGCAAACTCGTGGTCGTCGACAGGCAGGTGGTCGAGACAGGCAGCACGGGATCAGAGTCGCGGGGGTAGCAGAAGGTCAGGACAGGCAGCACGGGATCGAAGTCAATAACGGAGCCGGGGTCACAACAGGAAATCACAATAACAGCGCAGGGCCTAGGAACAAAGCTTTGTCTATGGCACAAGGCACGAAGATCCGGCAGCGTGTACAGGGAGAGGTTGGTTTATATGGAATTCTGGGAAATGAACAGCGCCAATTAACAATGTGCCGGCCATTTAAATTTTCTGAAACTGGAGCGGGGACAGGTTAGAAGCACGGGCGCCATGCTTGCAAACAGGGAGGAACACGGGTAAGCCCGCGATATGGGTCACCGGAGCACCTGTAACAAAATGTGTGGAGCAGATACGATTATCTGGGATGTCCTGGCTGTAGATGACGGATTTTTTAAAATATGTTTGGGGGTGAAAGCCGGACGGACAACGGCCGTGTCATCCGGGCACATTGTCATTAATAGCTGACACTGATCTGCAGAGTTTACCACCAATACAGAACATGTCCCTGTAATGTAACATCACGGAGCCACAGTCTATGAAAACAGCTGTGAATGTGTGTATTGTCTGTGCTCACCACATCATATGTGTGAATTAGACCTAAGGTTGGTTGCACTGGAACAATTGAATCCGTGGATCACAAAAAATGGACTTGTATTTAGGATTTCATCCATGTTCACCCTGTGATGTGTGTGACAGGTCTCATCCATTCTGTTGGAGGTGATTCGATAATTCTGTATTCGATAATAAATGAGAGTCCGTGTGCACTACATTTAGTTTTCTTTTATTTTTATTGAAATTTTTCAAATATTAATAGATGAAAAAAATACAAAACTTACTTGCTTTAACCTGCAGGCCCTACATAAACATCTCACCTGGGCAAGGATTGGCGTCCTCATGGAGTTATTTGTGATATGCGCATTTTTTATCTACATATGTGAGTAGAACTGGAAATAAAAGTTTGAAAAGTTTGAAACTGTCTACACTATGTCTGGATATGTCTGTTATATGCAGTGAGTGGAGGAGACTAGGACAGGAGTGAAAATATTGACGGTTTCTGGTCTGAATGGTGACTTATCCCTGAAAGTGATCCCTTGTGTTTGGTGCACAAATAAGGAGGAAACCTGCATGGATCGTCTTTTTCGTTTTTGAGCTCCGGTCACAAAAGAGTTTCTTCTACTGGATTATTGAATAGTGGATGTTTGCTGGATCCATCTAGGACCGTTAAGGACAGCTCATAAGAGGGAAGGTGCAGCACCACGCAATTTTTTGTTGGTTTTGACCTGTAAAGTGCATGAGATGCCAGTGCACATTGTAAATACAAGTCTTGTCTTAAAGGAAATCTACCACCAGGATTAAGGTTTGTAAACCAAGCACACAGACATGCTGACGTGTGCCCCCTCAGTCGTGATCTGTTCTTCTTTTTGCTTCTCATGCCCTTGTTTTTACTAAATAAAAGGTTTTAAGGATTATGCAAACGAGCCTCAGGGGCTCCAGGCTCAATAGATGCCAATGGAGCCTGGAGCCCTCAGGCTCATTTGCATCATTTTTATTACTTTTTTTTGTAAAAACAAGTGCTTAAGAAGCTAAAAGAAGAACAGATCCTGCCAGAGGGGGCATACACCAGCATGTCTGTGTGCTCGGTTTACAATCCTTAATCCTGGTGGTAGCTTTCCTTTAAACTTGCACACTAGATCATCCATGAGTAACAGGTAAAATCTCAGTGGGTCATCAGTAAATGGATGTGTCCTCTGTACCCATGCCAAGTCCTCACTCCTCACGCCACATCCACTCATAACACGCCATGTCCACTCATCTCACGGCACGTCCTCTCATCTCATGCCACGTCCTCTCTCCACACACCACATCCTCTCGTTCCATGCCACGCCTTCTCTCCTCGTGCCACGTCCTCTCTACCATGCCACATCCAGACTTCCCATGCCACGTCCTCTCTCCCCACTCCACATACTATCTACCCGTGCAAAGTCCTCTCTTCTTCTCATTTCCTCTCTCCTTGCGATGTGTCTCCTCACACTACGTCCTCTCTCTCCATGCCACATTCTCTCTCCCAAAGCCACATCCTCTCTTTCCACGCAAAGTCCCCTCTCTTCAGGGAGACCCTGTGCCACGTCCTCTCTCCCTGTGCCACGTCCTCTCTCCTTGCAACCTCTCTCCCCACGCCACTTCTTCTCTCCCCACACCTCAGCTTAAATATATTATATAAATGTTCTTTATAAATTCCTTGTGAATAATTACATAGGGAACTCTGGGCATTTATCAGGAGTTTCCCTTTAGTAGAATATGTGCATTGACTCATGTGGGGAACGCTCCCTCTAGGTTGGCAGAAACATGTTGGATCTTTATCCACGTGATGATCCGGTACGCGCCTCATTGTGTGACATCAGCCTCTGCTGTAGGTGTCATTGATGAATATTTTATTATGGAGCTATCAGTCTGGGGCGCGGGGGAGGGGGCATTTGGCTGCTCCCCAGGTCCTATTATCCTGCACACCTGGCAGTGACATCACACAGGAGCCAGACACAAGGCGGTGGAGACCCAGACAACTGGAAAGGCAATCCTGTTGAGCAACATTTCTGTGTGTGTGTTAATTACAAGCTCCCAGAGGAGATGGCGGTGGGATACGGAGCGCACAGGGGCCCTATTTGGCCGCTCAATGGTTTTACTGGCACATTCCTCTGCAGATTATCAGCGGCAAGTAAATACAGGTCTTGTTACACTGCACATTGTACACATTACATGACTGACCCAACCCCAACCCCGGGTCTGGACAGGGTATATAACAATACAAAAATAATATTGTTTCCATCCACTGGAAGCAAGCAGAGAGCGTAAAGAAGTAAAGTGCAGACTCTGTTACAATGTTGCAGATACTTCCAATACACAATTCCAAATATTTACATTGGTAAAAATAAAAAATTGCTACATTGTGATGTTTATTGGAGGCTTCTTCGGGTCCATTCGGATTCAACAAATTTGTGGCACAAACTTCTGCCTCCCTGAATGTGGCTGTAAAATTGTGAGTCCCAGCTGCCATAACTACTACAGTCAGATTGTGGGAGCTGATCTTTAGGGTGGTGTCACACGTGGAATTTTGAACCCGTTTTTAGTCATGCGTTTTCAGCCAGTTTAAAAAATGCATACGGTTTTTTGAAAACGCATCCGTTTTTGTCCATTTTGCCAATTATCTTAATTAGAAACGGACAAATATGGATGCGTTCTCAAAAACGTTAGAAAGCGCACGCTTAAAAAAGGGCTCAAAATGCTATGTGTGACACCACCCTTAGGTCGACGGCACAGGTAGCAGTTTGAATCCGTTTTGATACCGTTTTAAATCAGTTTTCGGCCTGTTATTAAGCAAAACGCCCCCATTTTGCTTAAAAGCGGGCCAAAAACTGATTCAAAACGTCACGTGTGCCGCCGGCCTTAGGCTATATTCACACTGCCGTTGCCCGCCCGTACCGTAGCAGTGTACGGGGAGAGGAAGAGGAGGTGAGCGCAGCTCATCCCCGCCCCTCTCCATAGCAACCTATGGCGCACGGCGCCGTATTATGGGAAAAGATAGGACAGGTCCTATCTTTTTCCCGGGTACGGAACGGTACGGTGCCGCACGTGTGCGGCACAGTACCGCTCCCATAGGGTGCCGTGTGCCCATTGCTGCCTATGGGGGACGTATATCGCCCGTATATACGTCGCCCATACGTTACTGTGAATGTAGCCTTAGACTTTTGAATCTAATCAGCTTTGTGTGAATTGAAACAGCGCCACCATCTGCTCATGGGTGGTGTCTGGTACTGCAATTTGGTTCTAGTCATCTGAATCATGAGCTGCATGTATTGTCTATGGACAGATGTGGCACTGTTCTTGGTAGAAAGCAAAATCTCTCAATGCTCCCGGATAAGCGACATCATTGACTGCCTGTGACAGGGCAGAGCCGGGCTGTGATTATTCCGGGACTATGAGATGCTGGGTCACAGATGTATAGAATATATACGTACTTGTCTGGTCCAAGAATATCACAACCGAATCCTGCACCTTGTATAGTCCCACCATAGGTGATCCACGTGTGGTTGAGTACAAGATCCGGGTGCGGTGGACATAAGACATCAGCAGTATTGTGGCTCCAATATGTTTCAGGTTTCATTATTTTATGTCATTTGCTTCTAATTTGTTGTTTAATTGTTTATTTCACCAGTTTCCCTTTTTTTAATTCATTCCATAGGAAATCCAGGAACGAATCTCCGAAATAATGGATTCTACAGAGAGAACTTTCTTCTGATGAGCGGAGGGAAACACAAGCCCAGAGCCAACGCCGAGGACCTTCATGTCATTGGGTTTCCTACTATCCTGCCCTGTCGCCCTGAGGTAAGTTCTTTCTATAGGACCCCGGTGACACCCGCCTTTATTTACCCCCCAGTGGTCCCTGATTCTCTCTCCTCTTGCAGTCCCATCTTCTTGTGTCAGGCGGGGTTTTCTCTCTCTGTATATGAGGGGTCCTGCTGTGTCTTATACCTGGCCGGGGCTCCTCTCTCTCTGTATATAAGGATCCTGCTCTCCCCGGGGCGCTGTGTCTTATACCTGGCCGGGCTCCTCTCTCTGTGTATGAGGGGTCCTGCTGTCCCCGGGGCGCTGTGTCTTATACCTGGCCGGGGCTCCTCTCTCTCTGTATATGAGGGGTCCTGCTCTCCCCGGGGCGCTGTGTCTTATACCTGGCCGGGCTCCTCTCTCTCTGTATATGAGGGGTCCTGCTCTCCCCGGGGCGCTGTGTCTTATACCTGGCCGGGCTCCTCTCTCTGTGTATGAGGGGTCCTGCTCTCCCCGGGGCGCTGTGTCTTATACCTGGCCGGGGCTCCTCTCTCTCTGTATATGAGGGGTCCTGCTCTCCCCAGGGCGCTGTGTCTTATACCTGGCCGGAGCTCCTCTCTCTCTGTATATGAGGGGTCCTGCTCTCCCGGGGGGCTGTGTCTTATACCTGGCCGGGCTCCTCTCTCTGTGTATGAGGGGTCCTGCTCTCCCCGGGGCGCTGTGTCTTATACATGGCCGGGGCTCCTCTCTCTCTGTATATGAGGGGTCCTGCTCTCCCCGGGGCGCTGTGTCTTATACCTGGCCGGGGCTCCTCTCTCTGTATATGAGGGGTCCTGCTCTCCCCGGGGCGCTGTGTCTTATACCAGGCCGGGATCCTCTCTCTGTATATGAGGGGTCCTGCTCTCCCCGGGGCTCTGTGTCTTATACCTGGCCGGGGCTCCTCTCTCTCTGTATATGAGGGGTCCTGCTGACCCCGGGGCGCTGTGTCTTATACCTGGCCGGGGCTCCTGTCTCTGTATATGAGGGGTCCTGCTATCCCTGGGGCGCTGTGTCTTATACCTGGCCGGGGCTCCTCTCTCTGTATATGAGGGGTCCTGCTCTCCCCGGGGCGCTGTGTCTTATACCAGGCCGGGATCCTCTCTCTGTATATGAGGGGTCCTGCTCTCCCCGGGGCTCTGTGTCTTATACCTGGCCGGGGCTCCTCTCTCTCTGTATATGAGGGGTCCTGCTCTCCCCGGGGCGCTGTGTCTTATACCTGGCCGGGGCTCCTGTCTCTGTATATGAGGGGTCCTGCTATCCCTGGGGCGCTGTGTCTTATACCTGGCCGGGGCTCCTCTCTCTGTATATGAGGGGTCCTGCTCTCCCCGGGGCGCTGTGTCTTATACCAGGCCGGGATCCTCTCTCTGTATATGAGGGGTCCTGCTCTCCCTGAGGCGCTGTGTCTTATACCTGGCCGGGCTCCTCTCTCTGTGTATGAGGGGTCCTCCTCTCCCCGGGGGGCTGTGTCTTATACCAGGCCGGGCTCCTCTCTCTGTATATGAGGGGTCCTGGTCTCCCTGGGGCGCTGTGTCTTATACCTGGCCGGGCTCCTCTCTCTGTATATGAGGGGTCCTGCTCTCCCCGGGGCGCTGTGTCTTATACCTGGCCGGGGGTCTTCTCTCTGTATATGAGGGGTCCTGCTGGCCGGGCTCCTCTCTCTGTATATGAGGGGTCCTGCTCTCCCTGGGGCGCTGTGTCTTATACATGACCGGGGCTCCTCTCTCTGTATATGAGGGGTCCTGCTCTCCCTGGGGCGCTGTGTCTTATACCTGGCCGGGGGTCTTCTCTCTGTATATGAGGGGTCCTGCTGGCCGGGCTCCTGTCTCTGTATATGAGGGGTCCTGCTCTCCCCGGGGGGCTGAGTCTTATACCTGGCGTATACGTTGCACTTTCTCACGCCTCTCCTGTAGTGTCGGTATGTGGTGTAGCACCTGTGCTTGTGGCCTCCAGCCATCACATCCTGTACAATCCTCTCAGGAGATATCGCTTTTCATGACTCTTATTCTGTGCAGTCTCAGCCGTCATCCGTTCTGTGTATCTGAGGGAAACTAATAGGAAGCACTGATAAAAATTCCCTAAAAACTTCCCTCCAAATAATTGAACTGATCAGTTACATCACATGAATGGAGTCTGAGGCTCAGATCTATAAGCGGAGGATAATGGAGACCATAGGGTGTCCATGGGGCGGCCCCTTATCTCCCCCATCAGGGCAGGGGGCAGTTCACACCTGGTCTTTTCAGGGCAGATAAATGGCAATAAATTTTGGCCTTTGAAATAAAAAGCCTCCGGCCTCCTGGCATCCTGTTCCTACAAGTCTGACTCATTGTTAGTAAGATTCCCCGGGCCCAGGGATAAGGTGACATTCACATTGCTTCAGGGGAAAGTTCTTCCAGACCAACTGGTTCCTGATCAGGGATTGGACCGGGGGCTCTGCTGATTGCTTAAGTTTTCTCAGCTTTGAAAAAGTGAAATAGATCCTTGTTCACTTTGTATGTTCTATGGGTCCTCTGTCACCCTGTATAATCTATAGACCACATGTTCTATGGGCCCCGTACTCTACGAGCCCCGTACTCTATATGCCCCGTTCTCTATATGCCCCTGTACCCTATGGACCCCGTATCCTACGAACCCCGTACCCCATGCTCTCCTCTGTGTATTCACCAGCCCTCATCTGCCCATCCTCCAGTTTCTCTATTACTGTCCTCTCTCCATGTCCTGCACAGGGTGTAATCTTAGCCTTGGGAAAACTTTGCCCTGGTCCTCCCATATTCCCTGTCCATTCATATGCTCAGTGACCCGGTACACTCTACCCATCCCATATCCCCCACTCAGAATCCTCAATGACCCCAATATATTACAGTCATCTCCCAAATTGCCCTCCACTCCCCCTGCTCCAGTGACCCTTATATGTTCCAGTCATTACACATTCCCTCTATACACCAGTCACTAAGTATCCCCCATTTATACTACTGTTACTATGTATTCATAGGTTACCACTTTCCACCGAGACGCCCTGCACCCTCCCAGTCGGCCCTTCAACCTTTCAGTCGGCCCGGCACCCCTCCCAGTTGCTTCCAGTTGGCCCCTGCAGCCCTTCCAGTTGTCCAGGATCCTCCAGTCTCCTTCACCCCTCCCAGTTGCCATTCCACCCCTCCCAATCCAGCCTGCAGCCCTCCCAGTTGCCCAGCACCCTCCAATCTCCTTCGCCTGTCCCAGTTGTCATTGCACCCCTCCCAATCCGCCCTGCACCGCTCCCGGTCACCCCGTACTCCTCCCAGTTGCCCAGCAGCCTCCAGTCTCCTTCACCTGTCCCAGTTGTCATTGAACCCCTCCCATTCCACCCTGCACCGCTCCCGGTCACCCCATACTCCTCCCAGTTGCCCAGCACCCTCCAGTCTCCTTCGACTGTCCCAGTTGTCATTGCACCCCTCCCATTCCACCCTGCACCGCTCCCGGTCACCCCGCACTCCTCCCAGTTGCCCCTGCAGCCCTCCCAGTTGCCCAGCAGCCTCCAGTCTCCTTCGCCTGTCCCAGTTGTCATTGCACCCCTCCCAATCCACCCTGCACCGCTCCCGGTCACCCCGTACTCCTCCCAGTTGCCCAGCACCCTCCAGTCTCCTTCACCTGTCCCAGTTGTCATTGCACCCCTCCCATTCCACCCTGCACCGCTCCCGGTCACCCCGCACTCCTCCCAGTTGCCCCTGCAGCCCTCCCAGTTGCCCAGCACCCTCCAGTCTCCTTCACCCCTCCAGTCGCCCAGGGCTTGCATGGCTGCACTAACTTTGCAAGTGTCACATTTTTAACCCTGCGGAGACCTGAAAAGGCATTATCTCCCCTTTGTCTCTGCTGTCAGGCAATCAATCTCTTCCAGAGAGAAAGCTTCCATTTAGTGAGTGAGAGGTGGGGGGGTTTATCTCCGCTCCCTTTGTACACATCACCACTAAGCTCTGAATGGACAAGCTTAAAGGAGTCGTCTGGAGAATGCTGCAAACACGTATGCAGAAAGTATATACCGGCCCAGGCCTTGTGGGAACATACAACCTTCTACATGTGTGATCAGATCTACTCATAATGTCATAAGCTTTAGATTTCTCATCGTCTGATTCATACTTACACCTCGTCCCGGTTTATACTTCCTAACAGTAGATTGTTATAGCATTGTAAGTATATAGCATTGTAAGCCCCGCCTATTTCTTATTCAACCACACCCCAGTCTAATAAGCCCCACCTCCTTGTTGGGAGAAGTACATAAATTCTCTAATAAATGTTGTATAAGACGTGCACGTCATGTCTTTTGGTGCATGTTCATGAGTTCATCTCCCTCTTTGTCCTTTACACCATATTATTTGCAGGAAGAGACCGGGAGCATCTGGGTCCAATGCTATTGGGGTCCCTAAAAGTCCCCAAACACTGTGTCATACACAAGTCAGGCGATGTACTATGCTAATGGAGTGGTATAATGGGAGTGTGAAGTGATATATGGAGATACTGTAATATATAATCAGGATGAATCACCCTGAATATGTACCTAATTATAACCTCAGCTGATAGATGACTATTTATAGGGAATCTGTGACTATCCAGACCTCGCTGGGATAATGTCAGCCTTGACAAGTCTTGACCAGCTCCGGAGCAATGTAGATGACACTAGGAATCTGCCGGAGACTATAATATGCAGCAAATCCCCCCTTCCCCCATCCCCAAACCTGTTGCCACCTATGTGTAGTTACAGCACTGTCCACAAGGCTTCAGCCGTTAGTCACAACCTGGTGCAACAATCATCCTGCAGCCAAGCCTGCATATAATTCACATATTAACGATGGGGCTCAGTATCTGGGTCACGCGTGTAATGGAAGCGGGATGTGTCCTCGTAATATGACGACGCCCGAGTAATCTACAAGATGCGGAACGATTTATGTATCTGATGGAAAGATATTCCAAATATCCAAGTGTCAGGTGACAAGTTCTGAAAAGATCTGACAACGTGTGATGAGTGTGAAGTAATAATAGTCATCAGCCGCATCCAAGGGCCCCATTCTTGGTGGAAGTAATGGAATATTACGCCTGCCCGTGACCTGCCCCTAAAATAATGATTGTTTACCAGGTCGTCTGCGGTGAAGGGTAAAATTGCTTATAAAATCCAAGTTTTCAAAAAGATGCATCTGATGTATCATCCAAAGTGAATAAATGCAAGAAGAAAATGTTCTGTAATGTCAGATGTGACAATAAGATTGTGCGACCTTGGATAGGAAGATCACTAAAGAAACTGCCAAACAAATAAGAAGATACAATATAACATAACACGGAGCAGACAACAACGTTCCCATGAGAATCTGCCAGACAAAGGAGAAGGATACATTTCAAATGTATCCAAAATGAACGAGAAACAAAGTGAAAATACAAAGGAACAAATAACATCTGATAAATGTCAATATTTACAGACGTTTTCATTTGTAGGATCAATATTTTGGTCATTTGAAAAAGAAAAAAGCCTCTGGATCTGATCTTATAAACGGAAAGTTTTCCTGTTTTCCTTCCCCCCGGATCGTGCCTTGTATTCAGCGAGTCTTAAGCTGCTCTCTGGGGTGAAATAGTTAACATTTTTTTTTCCAAAGTCAAACAAAAGCCTTGGTGAATGAGAAAGGCGTGTACCTCCCAGTGAAGCCAAGCCCCCTCTCGTAGGGCGGGTGAGCTGGTCACACTCGGCAGAGCCCGGCTGGCTTCTTCGTGTTGTTGCAGCAGAGCCTGCCTGGAAAAAGCAATAGTCTGGGAGTAGTTACAGGTAAATCCTGCTCCCCAGCCCTTCCCCTCCAGCCTCAGGGAGAGCCGGCTCATCACACAACTGGGGGGAAAAGCCTGGAGATGCCGAGTCCTCGTCGGCTCATGGATTAAACATCACGCCTGGGATATAACTAAGGAAAAACCTTCTCCGATTTCTCTTTTTTCCCCTTTCCGTTCTGTGCTCCGGGAGATCGTTGAGCTTTATCACACGACCCTTTGTTGGGCTTTATTCTTTTTCCGTGTATGGAATAAAACAAAGGCAAAGGGAAGGGATTCGCCTCGCGGAGCAGGTGCTGGATCTCTGGAAACGTCTCTCTTTTTGCTTACAGACGGGAATCGCAAGGATGTTCCTATATAAAAGCCCATGTGCCTTGAGTCACTGATTGCTGCTTTCATCCATCAGGTGGGTCTCTAGTTATAACTTGTACAAAACATGTTCCTCATATGTTCCTGTGATCCTGAGTTATTGTAATGCACCTGTATTCAGGACGTGGCCTCTACTTACACCTATGGAGGGGGGCACATACTTTATGTTGAAAAAGACTTGGCATGGTTTGGCCAGTTGGTTCATCTTTGGAGGAGTTGCCCTGGTCTTTGGTGGTCATCCATTATTGCTAAAATCATTGATCTCACTTTCCCCTTGATATTGGGATATCTGGAGTCCTCTTCCTTGTGCCTTAGTGTCCCAAAAGCTTACACTTCACTTACCCAAAGAGTATAAGTGAATCTGTAATGTAGAGCAGAACCATGGGGGTCATCACTCTGGCTTCATAGGCAAGTCTGAATACATTGTCACAAAGACAAGAATTGTTTTAGGGGTGTGATATGGGATTGTACAAAGTTATGTTATAATCTACATAATCCCGTACGTCCCGGGGACTGGGATCAGGCTTAGTTTTGTTTGCGGACACGCTCTCCTATTCTCATCAATGTAAGGGGGGGGGGGGGTTGTTTAGAAACTCAATTACTGGAATTCCTCACTGCTCTTTGATTCACAAGGAAGACATAAAAAAAAAACCTGAGAGAGCCTCCTGGCCGCATGTGCCAAGCTAATTGTATACCCTTGTAATACTGCAGTTTGTGTTTATGGCCGGGAATAGGGCCAGGAACACAATATTAGTCTATTTCCCAGGCTCAGCCAAGGGAGGCTCTATTATTGCTAAAGCGGTAATGAGGAGGGCAGGCAGCGCATTGCAGAGCACGTCCGCAGCCGAAGGGGTTAATGCTCCCCACATGATTGGGACGTTTCCATATTGCGAGGCTCAATCCGCTCACAGCAGCAGTTTTGAAGGGAGACGTGTGAGTACACGGCACTACCCCCAGCCCTCGCTGTTATCACCACTGGGGTAAAGACCAAGGACGTGCTGCGCCGCAGCTTTTACTTGGCACAAATATTTGTGCACCTGGGGTAGCAGAGCCTCTCGCTGCTGCCTATAGGGGCTGGGGGTGGTTAGTGACGTATATATATGTGTTCACTATACGTCTCATACTGACTGCATTGTCCAGGCCACGGATACAAAGTCTCAGGCAACAGAAACTTTGTAATATTTTCACCATATAAATTTGACACAAGTTTCCTTTTTTTCATGTGTGTCTATAGGGGCCGGATATATCCAAATGTGTTATCTATTTACATATACTGACGCGTTTCAAGACTATTAATCACTTCTTGCAACAGGAACTTTACTATTTGTGTCTGTAGGGGCTTGGGTTATACACTGGATATAATACTCTATATCTGTTACCTGTAACATGGGTCTCTTCTGGCAACACAAAGTTTGTTGCATTTTTACCAAATAAATATTGTAAAGAATTTACCTTTTTCGGTATCTGGTCTCTATACCATGGAGGGTCTAGGAATTTTAACCCCATGGGGAACTTGTATTTCCTAGGATGGAGTTTTCCAATGGGTCCCATGAATATTTGGGATCCTTGAGTTTTCCTGTAGGTCAGCAGGAGAGATGACTAGAAATATTGCAGGACGCTGGAGTAGCTGAACAGGTTCCCCAGGAGGGGCGCACAAGGGAAAATGATTAGTAACCACACTGCCCGTTGGCTGTAAAGTTATCAGGCACCAAAAAACTAATTATAAAAAATATGTTATGCCATGTGGATCATACAACTGTACGGTAGGAGGTCCTATTTGGAGAAGTTTCTACGCTGTAGTCTGGTCAGGAGGAATGGTGGGGGCACAGCTCCCCCATCATTGTTGGGTTTCCCAGCCGTCTGTGATTTACTAGATTGATTGTTGTCAAAGTCATTGGTGACGGCAGCTGATGGAAAACCCAAAAATGTGGAACGAGGGTCATGTCACAGATATTTATTGATGGAAAACAGATTTAGGTCGTTTCATTTAGACAGATGTGCTATGGATGAATACATCTCCTCCTGTAATGTACCGCTCCATAGAACACAACAACGCTACATACATTACATTATCAATAATATTGTTTCTACGTTTCTCATTGGAAAGTTGCTTTCTAGAATAGTGGTCCCCTGAAAGAACGTGGCCTGTATGCTTGGTATATCATAGAACTGAAAGTCTATCACAGGAGATCTGGCCTGGACAAAGGGGAGCTCCTACCGTAGCCGTTTGGAGGGGTCTTTGTGGGTCCTGCAGTCCTATCCAGAGAGAGAAGCTCATCTATCTGCTGTCGGAGCTGAGGTCACTGTGAATACAGATGAACATTTTGGACTGTTCCCTAATTATCCTCCTGGGACCCCCGCACCCCCCTCTACCCATCAGTCAGTGTGGAAGCTTCTCCTGCCCTGTAATCCTGGGAGCCTCATCCTCGGGTCCTATTTGCTGATGTTTGCCGTGTGTCTTGTATCGGCAGCCGGCTCTTCCTCCGCTGTAGAAACGCGTTGGCTTCTTGGTGAAAGGAAGAAACCATCAATAGTTCTATTAACAAATGAGGCTGGAGCTGCAGCTGTCGGAGCTTCCAGCCACCTGTTCCTAATATGTCCCCACCTGCGACTTACATCTCCTCGCCTGGCAAGAGACGCGAGCAGTCGGTGGCAGCTTGTAAATAAAAGCACGGGGTGATGCAGCTGGTTCTAGCGCCGCACTTCCCGCCTCGTGTAAATATTTACACCCGTTTAGCTGCTTTACGTCCTGCGCAGAGTGCAATGGATCTGATACATTGTAGCCTTTTATGTAACCGATAGGAGGGGTGGTATGACACATTGTAGCCCCTACTAGAGGGGTCATGTATGCTTCTCCTGCTCTCCAGCGTGTCATGTATGCTTCTCCTGCTCTCCAGCGTGTCATGTATGCTTCTCCTGCGCTCCAGCGTGTCATGTATGGTTCTCCTGCGCTCCAGCGTGTCATGTATGGTTCTCCTGCGCTCCAGCCTGTCATGTATGGTTCTCCTGCGCTCCAGCCTGTCATGTATGCTTCTCCTGCGCTCCAGCGTGTCATGTATGCTTCTCCTGCGCTCCAGCGTGTCATGTATGCTTATACTGCGCTCCAGCGTGTCATGTATGTTTATCCTGAGCTCCAGCGTGTCATGTATGCTTCTCCTGCGCTCCAGCCTGTCATGTATGCTTCTCCTGCGCTCCAGCGTGTCATGTATGCTTCTCCTGCGCTCCAGCGTGTCATGTATGCTTATACTGCGCTCCAGCGTGTCATGTATGTTTATCCTGAGCTCCAGCGTGTCATGTATGCTTCTCCTGCGCTCCAGCGTGTCATGTATGCTTCTCCTGCGCTCCAGCGTGTCATGTATGCTTATACTGCGCTCCAGCGTGTCATGTATGTTTATCCTGAGCTCCAGCGTGTCATGTATGCTTCTCCTGCACTCCAGCGTGTCATGTATGCTTATCCTGAGCTCCAGCGTGTCATGTATGCTTCTCCTGCACTCCAGCGTGTCATGTATGTTTATCCTGCGCTCCAGCGTGTCATGTATGCTTCTCCTGCGCTCCAGCGTGTCATGTATGCTTCTCCTGCGCTCCAGCGTGTCATGTATGCTTCTCCTGCGCTCCAGCGTGTCATGTATGCTTAATTTGTATTTGTAGGTAAATTCATGTGCTCCTTCACCCACTGTAAAACCAGTCAAACCAGTCCACTACTCAAAACAAGACGTGACTGTTTCCAGTTACACGGTTGCAAACTCCATTAGGGTATTAGAGTGCAAGCTCTGTGGGTCAGTTATCAGCTGATGGCTCTACATAGTGTTTGTGCACTATTTATAGGTTCTGGGTGGTGCCGGTGTAGTGTTGTAGTGTTGAGTTTGTCATGTGGCAGCACTCACGTAGGTGTTATCTATGCTCTTACGTGGGACTGTTGATTAAACTGACTACAGCTGGAGAGCTGTCACTATGTGTTGTCTGAGAAGGTCCATAGGGCTGTAGACACAACTTTATAGTCCAGGTTATTTAAAGAGGTTTTCCTGGCTCAATATATTGATAATATACACATAGAATATGTGTCATGAAGCAGACAGCGCCACTCTAATTGTAGTGGTCACACCAGGGTACTGCAGTTCAGCTTGCGCTGCAGTTACTCCTCTATGTTGTAGCTTTGTGGGACTGGAGGGCAACAGAACACCTTATGTAAACCACTTTAATAAATTACCCGTAACACAAATATCAGCAAATTTAACCATATAAGTAACTTCCAAAATATGACAGACACTTCTTGCTGGGTGGAAATCGGGTCAAAGTTTTATTTTTTTATACATTAAATCTGTAATATCCAAAAATCAGACAGTTGGTATAGAATCACACATTTTTGAACTCTGGAAGTTGTATGACTAGCTGGACTCCCAGATGGCAAGTCGGCCAACCGAGCAACCACCATCTCAAATCTCCCACCATTGTGCCTGCTGTGACTTAAAATTAAATATAAAATACAAAGATAAAACATTACAAAAACATAGGGAGGGAGGGGCAGCTTGAGGGTTGCCTCAAAGAGGGAGATAGCCTTGAGTCATCAGCCATATAACCCCCACCTCCGGTAGGACGGGTGGACGTCATGAGGTAACAGGGAAGGGGTGAGAACACATCTTGAAGGCACATATTAAAGTGCAAAAGTACCCAAACTTTTACCCCTTTGCATCTAATAACGGCAGCCCCCAGTCTTGGGGAACCTTCCTTAAACAGTCACATCTACCCCACATGTAATGTGCGGGGCTGATATAAGAGCCACCACTAGGGGAAGCAATGACCCAGCCCCGTCCACACCACAGAGGAGGAAGGTGTAGACCTGTGGCCGCCCTCCCGGTATTCCCAGTTCCGGTGCTATCCCCAGTAGAGACTCCCCCCCCCCCCCCCCTTCCCCAGATTGGGACTTCCTAAAACCACCTGAGCTCCCACATCAGTGATATAACTTCTAAGATGATAGAGACAGCCACAAAAATTCAGCAACGCATCTTCTGTGTGTAAATTCTCACCATTAAAGTTTGCGTTTGCCCAAATCCTTGGGAGTCGTCCAGATTTTCTCAATAATTTTAGTCTTCCTTTGACTCCCACGGTCTAAAATTAGCTGCAGTAAAATAAAATCCTTCATAGGGATGTGCGTCTGGTGTGTATATAGTCCCAGAGCAGCGCTGTACACAGCTGGGGCTGTTTGATGGGATACACAGCAGTCAGGGCTGCAGGATAAAGCATGGGGGAAGGATTGGGACACCTTCAGTTCATGATCTTTACCTAGTGGGAGACTTCTCATAGTATATTCAATAAGATAGTAATGTAAATTACTGTTAAAGGGATCAGCAAGTGCAACCATGAGACTGCAGCTAGTGCTATGTATTGTCCCTGGAGAGATGTGTACTCACACCTTTGTATGATTGTATGTAGGACTTATCTAAGCTTATCTAAGTACACTGGAGGTATGTCCTCACACTGCTGTGCTCTTCTTTCTGTGCAGCCAGTGTTACATATCCTACCTGGAGAGATGTTTTATCGGACCTCACACTGCTGTGCTCTGTGCTCTCTGCATCCAGGGTTTGGTCTTTTCCCTGGAGAGATGTGTAATCAGACCTCACACTGCTGTGCTCTCTGCAGCCATTGTTTGGGGTTTTCCATGGAGAGATTCGATAGAACGTGGGACTGTGATATATGGATGTATATTCCAGGATTGTAGCTTCTCCAAGAGCCCTGTGGGTGTGTCCTCACACTGCTGTGCAGCCATGTTGCAGATTCCTTATCCTGAGAATTACAGGAATGCTGGAGGGCTCAGGAGTGAAGCTCCATGCAATGTGACTCACCTATCACATATAGATGCAGAAGGGGATGTCACTCCCTGCAGTCTCTGCCGCACGGCCGGTAAATAACGGAGACATTTGTTTAGTTGTGACACTTTACTGTAAAGATTAGGAGGTGAATATCAACACAGATGTGTCGGTCACTGCAGAGGAGCCGGCAGACATGACTGCAGAGGAGCCGGCAGCAATTACAATCTATCACATACTGATTGTAGATCTGTTCATCCTGCTCTGCCTGTTTCATGAATAGTAGGTGAGTGACAGTGATGGGCTTACTTCACTGACCACGATCCCACATCAACGTCTCAGGCACCTCCCTGCCATAAGAGGGACAGTAAAAGTCCAACAACTATTAGAGACTTGACTTTCTTTACATTCCTTTAATTCTAGTCTAATAATTGTAACCTACCCCCCACTAATGGATGGAGAAGTCTGTGCCCAGCTGCCGGGGCTATAAACCAACATATGAGCGTGCATTCACCTCTGAGCTCCCCTTTGTTCCAGCACTGCAGCTCCTGTCCCTTCCTATCTTTGTACACAGTATTGATATCAGGCCAGTAACACATAATCAGTGCAGTGGTGCTCAGCTATGGCCAGTGATTGGCTTCCGTGTTCACATGTCATCACCACTGCTGATGGGCAGGGACAGGAGCAGAGGTGCTGGAACAGAGGGGAGAAGGGAGGCAACTATAGGCTCTGTTCTTAGTGTAAAGCAAAATATCTATGATCTATGATTATCTATTACCTATGATCCCCCTCTACTGGAGATACTATATGTTATCAGGGCTTATAATAAATCTGCTGCACGGCACGTCCTGCTCAGTTTTGTACAGAATTGATAGTAAATCTCCCCCATTGTTATGGAGGAACCTGGATACAAAGTATAAGGGGTCACATTGTATCGGGTTCTAATGTATCCAGTGAATCCATCGGAATAATCCACACTGAATCCAATGGTTCCGTAAAGTGACCTATAGTGTAACATTCAGGACGATGTCTGTGCGGCCCTATAGATGGGGGGCAGCGATGTGTATGGTATACATGGGGGTCTCTCCATAGCTGAGGGGTTATGAGAGTCTCTGGCAGGGAATCTCGTGCTCTTACTGGGGGATTAGTGAAATATTTCGGCAGGGCTGTGATTGTAACTGGGGAAACCTCTCTGCATTCCTCAGCCACAATTTGGGTCACTCAGGCGACCAGACGTTTCATCGATACTAAGTCCTTGTTTGTACAGGGGGCACTTTACAAGTGGCTCCATGTCTGTAAAATTGTCCCGAATCTGCCGAGGCCTCTGTGGCTGCAAACATTGAGGAGTCTACAAGAGCAAACAGGAGCCGAAGAGTCAATACATTCCTGGAGACGGGGCGCCCCAGCACCCACCCACCCACAGGGCTTTGTGTGGCAGGACAAGTATGGCAGATACAATGGAGGCATTTGTTCTCATGTCAACCCCTCCCCCACCTGCACAAAGGGAATAGAAGTCCTGTCCTGACATGAGCCGAGAGACCACAACTGCTAATAATGGTATAACAGGGTGACGCCACCCCTAACCCTGACATTCCTGCAGGTGACTCCACCATGACCTCCTGCCTGTGCCTCTACCAGCCTGATTGGGGGACAGGACAGGGACACGCTGACACTTGGGGGACAGGACAAGGACACGCTGACACTTGGGGGGGGGGGGGCAGGGACACGCTGACACTTGGGGGACAGGACAGGGACACGCTGACACTTGGGGGACAGGACAGGGACACGCTGACACTTGGGGGACACGGACACGCTGACACTTGGGGGACAGGACAGGGAGATGCTGACACTTGGGGGACAGGACAGGGACACGCCGACACTTGGGGGGACAGGGACACGCTGACACTTGGGGGGGACAGGACAGGGACACGCTGACACTTGGGGGGGACAGGACAGGGACACGCTGACACTTGGGGGACAGGGACACGCTGACACTTGGGGGACAGGGCAGGGACACGCTGACATTTGGGGGGCAGAACAGGGATACACTGACACTTGGGGGGACAGGACAGGGACACGCTGACACTTGGGGGGACAGGACAGGGACACGCTGACACTTGGGGGGACAGGACAGGGACACGCTGACACTTGGGGGACAGGACAGGGACACGCTGACACTTGGGGGGACAGGACAGGGACACGCTGACACTTGGGGGACAGGACAGGGACACGCTGACACTTGGGGGACAGGACAGGGACACGCTGACACTTGGGGGACAGGACAGGGACACGTTGACACTTGGGGGGACAGGGACACGCTGACATTTGGGGGGCAGGACAGGGATACACTGACACTTGGGGGGACAGGACAGGGACACGCTGACACTTGGGGGGACAGGGACACGCTGACACTTGGGGGGACAGGACAGAGACACGCTGACACTTGGGGGGGGACATGGACACGCTGCCACTTGGGGCACAGGACAGGGACACGCTGACACTTGGGGGACAGGACAGGGACACGCTGCCACTTGGGGCACAGGACAGGGACTTGCTGACACTTGGGGGGACAGGACAGGGACACGCTGACACTTGGGGCACAGGACAGGGACACGCTGCCACTTGGGGCACAGGACAGGGACTTGCTGACACTTGGGGGGACAGGACAGGGACACGCTGACACTTGGGGGGACAGGACAGGGACACGCTGACACTTGGGGCACAGGACAGGGACACGCTGACACTTGGGGCACAGGACAGGGACACGCTGACACTTGGGGCACAGGACAGGGACACGCTGACACTTGCGGCACATGGAACCTTTCCCACCTGCCTGAGAAGTTTGAACAGGGATGACGTGAGATCTCATCGGCTTCCTGTGTCCTGACATAATCCTGCTGGAGATGAATGTGTGTGGATGAGGCCCCCGCAGCAGCTCGGTGTGTGTACATTGTCAGTGCTGTGACCCCTCTCCCTGCGCCCCCTCTGTCTGAGCCCTCACCCTTATCTGTCATGGAGCATTGTTCCTGTAATCCCTGTGCCTGGGGAGAGCTCAGCCGCTGCCTGACTGTACAGGTTTAACCTTTCCCTTCATATTCAGCTCCTACAGATACAGCGAGAAGCTGCCAGCCATTCTGTACACATGGAGGGAATACAGGATTAGGGGCTGCTGCACGGCATTGTTGGGGGAGAATTATCACCTTTTAACTTTTATAAATGCAGCTTCTTCATACAGAGAGATTTTCTCCCAATACTTAAAATAATACGCTTAACCTGGCGCTGAAGGGAACCCATCAGCAGGTGTGACCATAGAGACTGCAGATATACCACTCCAGGGTCCCCAGCTTTCTATGTAGTACATGTAGCTCATGAAGGTCGGCTCCCGAGCTGAAACACATTGCCTTTCACAAAAAAGACACTTATTTCAGACTTATCCGAATCCTTCCTCAAGTCCATCTCATCTAATTATCCTGGGATGAAAGTGCCTACAGACTGCAGCAAGTGCTACGTATTGTCCTTGGAGAGATGTGCAATCAGTCCTTTCTGTATGTTGTTAGTAGCAGCTGGACTGTGATATATGGATTTATATTCCAGGATTGTACTGGCAGGGGGTCCACACACTGCAGTGCACTCTCAGCAGACAGTGTATTGTCCCTGGAGATATGTGTCATCACACTTTTGACTATGTTGTTAGTAGCAGCAGGACTGTGATAGATAGACTTATATTTCAAAATTTTACTTAGTGTTTCCTAACACTGTTGTACTCTGTGCTCTCTGCATCCATTGTTTTATATTGTCCCTGGAGAGATGTGTAATCAGACCTTTGTGTATGTTGTTTGTGGCAGCAGGACTGTGATATTTGGATTTATATTTCAGGATTGTACTGGGGGGTTGTCCTCACACTGCAGTGCTCTATGCCCTCTGCATATCTTTCATACTGTGACTTAGGTCTGTGATATACAGATTTATATTGTAAGATTGTATTTGGGTGTTTCCTAACACTGTTGTGCTCTGCACTCTCTGCAGACAGGTAAAGTCCCTGGGGATATGTGTAATCAGACCTTTGTGTATGTTCTTAGTGGCAGCAGGATGGTGATATATGGATTTATGTTCTAGGATTGTACTGGGGGGCGGGGGGGGGGGGTGTCCTCACACTGCTGTGCTCTATTTGTAGTACAGAACAATGTTATCATTGTATACATTGTAATACAGAGGTTTGTGGACTATATTGTATTTTCTTGTCATAGTCTCATTGAGCGTCCACTCATCTTCTAATCATTATGTCGCTGTGCGGTGACGCTCTCCGGACCTCCGCACCTTCATAGTTTTTGGTCTTGGACCCTTCAGTCCAAGCAGAGAAGCAGCAGAGGTATCACAGATGACACCCTGGTCCTGTGCTGGAGCAGATGTGACTGGTTCCCCTCTGTCTTCCCTGAACACACGGGTCCCATGGCGCCATCTATAAGTGCCAGTATGGTGCATCGGGGGGATGTAACCAGCTTTCTAGGGTCCTGCATGTCGCCTCAATCTGTGGAAATGTGAGAACTTCACTTGGTCTCCCTGTAAGTTCTTCCTTTGTTACATTTTTTAATCCACTTGAGCTTTGGCTCAAAAACTACAATAAAAACTTTTTCTATCAGCCACTTGGTACCGGCCCCTGTAGATTTGATCCTTGTGTCTTCCTGTAGATTTGATCCTTGTGTCTTCCTGTAGATTTGATCCTTGTGTCTTCCTGTAGATTTGATCCTTGTGTCTTCCTGTAGATTTGATCCTTGTGTCTTCCTGTAGATTTGATCCTTGTGTCTTCCTGTAGATTTGATCCTTGTGTTTTCCTGTAGACTTGATCCCTGTGTCTTCCTGTAGATTTGATCCTTGTATCTTCCTCTAGATTTGATCCCTGTGTCTTCCTCTAGATTTGATCCCTGTGTCTTCCTGTAGAATGGATCATTGTGTCTTCCTGTAGATTTGATCCTTGTGTCTTCCTGTAGATTTGATCCCTGTGTCTTCCTGTAGATTTGATCCCTGTGTCTTCCTGTAGATTTGATCCCTGTGTCTTCCTGTAGATTTGATCCCTGTGTCTTCCTGTAGATTTGATCCTTGTGTCTTCCTGTAGATTTGATCCCTGTGTCTTCCTCTAGATTTGATCCCTGAGTCTTCCTCTAGATTTGATCCTTGTGTCTTCCTGTAGATTTGATCCTTGTGTCTTCCTGTAGATTTGATCCTTGTGTCTTCCTGTAGATTTGATCCTTGTGTTTTCCTGTAGACTTGATCCCTGTGTCTTCCTGTAGATTTGATCCTTGTATCTTCCTCTAGATTTGATCCCTGTGTCTTCCTCTAGATTTGATCCCTGTGTCTTCCTGTAGAATGGATCATTGTGTCTTCCTCTAGATTTGATCCTTGTGTCTTCCTGTAGATTTGATCCCTGTGTCTTCCTGTAGATTTGATCCCTGTGTCTTCCTGTAGATTTGATCCCTGTGTCTTCCTGTAGATTTGATCCCTGTGTCTTCCTGTAGATTTGATCCTTGTGTCTTCCTGTAGATTTGATCCCTGTGTCTTCCTGTAGATTTGATCCCTGTGTCTTCCTGTAGATTTGATCCCTGTGTCTTCCTCTAGATTTGATCCCTGAGTCTTCCTGTAGATTTGATCCTTGTGTCCTCCTGTAGATTTGATCCCTGTGTCCTCCTGTAGATTTGATCCTTGTGTTTTCCTGTAGACTTGATCCCTGTGTCTTCCTGTAGATTTGATCCTTGTATCTTCCTCTAGATTTGATCCCTGTGTCTTCCTCTAGATTTGATCCCTGTGTCTTCCTGTAGATTTGATCCCTGTGTCTTCCTGTAGATTTGATCCTTGTGTCTTCCCGTAGATTTGATCCTTGTGTCTTCCTCTAGATTTGATCCCTGTGTCTTCCTCTAGATTTGATCCCTGTGTCTTCCTCTAGATTTGATCCCTGTGTCTTCCTGTAGATTTGATCCTTGTGTCTTCCTGTAGATTTGATCCTTGTGTCTTCCTGTAGATTTGATCCCTGTGTCTTCCTGTAGATTTGATCCCTGTGTCTTCCTGTAGATTTGATCCCTGTGTCTTCCTGTAGATTTGATCCCTGTGTCTTCCTGTAGATTTGATCCTTGTGTCTTCCCGTAGATTTGATCCTTGTGTCTTCCTCTAGATTTGATCCCTGTGTCTTCCTCTAGATTTGATCCCTGTGTCTTCCTCTAGATTTGATCCCTGTGTCTTCCTGTAGATTTGATCCTTGTGTCTTCCTGTAGATTTGATCCCTGTGTCTTCCTGTAGATTTGATCCTTGTGTCTTCCTGTAGATTTGATCCTTGTGTCTTCCTGTAGATTTGATCCCTGTGTCTTCCTGTAGATTTGATCCCTGTGTCTTCCTGTAGATTTGATCCTTGTGTCTTCCTGTAGATTTGATCCCTGTGTCTTCCTGTAGATTTGATCCCTGTGTCTTCCTGTAGATTTGATCCCTGTGTCTTCCTCTAGATTTGATCCCTGTGTCTTCCTCTAGATTTGATCCCTGAGTCTTCCTGTAGATTTGATCCTTGTGTCCTCCTGTAGATTTGATTCCTGTGTCCTCCTGTAGATTTGATCCTTGTGTTTTCCTGTAGACTTGATCCCTGTGTCTTCCTGTAGATTTGATCCTTGTATCTTCCTCTAGATTTGATCCCTGTGTCTTCCTCTAGATTTGATCCCTGTGTCTTCCTGTAGAATGGATCATTGTGTCTTCCTGTAGATTTGATCCTTGTGTCTTCCTGTAGATTTGATCCCTGTGTCTTCCTGTAGATTTGATCCCTGTGTCTTCCTGTAGATTTGATCCCTGTGTCTTCCTGTAGATTTGATCCCTGTGTCTTCCTGTAGATTTGATCCCTGTGTCTTCCTCTAGATTTGATCCCTGTGTCTTCCTGTAGAATGGATCATTGTGTCTTCCTCTAGATTTGATCCTTGTGTCTTCCTGTAGATTTGATCCCTGTGTCTTCCTGTAGATTTGATCCCTGTGTCTTCCTGTAGATTTGATCCCTGTGTCTTCTTGTAGATTTGATCCCTGTGTCTTCCTGTAGATTTGATCCTTGTGTCTTCCTGTAGATTTGATCCCTGTGTCTTCCTGTAGATTTGATCCCTGTGTCTTCCTGTAGATTTGATCCCTGTGTCTTCCTCTAGATTTGATCCCTGAGTCTTCCTGTAGATTTGATCCTTGTGTCCTCCTGTAGATTTGATCCCTGTGTCCTCCTGTAGATTTGATCCTTGTGTTTTCCTGTAGACTTGATCCCTGTGTCTTCCTGTAGATTTGATCCTTGTATCTTCCTCTAGATTTGATCCCTGTGTCTTCCTCTAGATTTGATCCCTGTGTCTTCCTGTAGATTTGATCCCTGTGTCTTCCTGTAGATTTGATCCTTGTGTCTTCCCGTAGATTTGATCCTTGTGTCTTCCCGTAGATTTGATCCTTGTGTCTTCCTCTAGATTTGATCCCTGTGTCTTCCTCTAGATTTGATCCCTGTGTCTTCCTCTAGATTTGATCCCTGTGTCTTCCTCTAGATTTGATCCTTGTGTCTTCCTGTAGATTTGATCCTTGTGTCTTCCTGTAGATTTGATCCCTGTGTCTTCCTGTAGATTTGATCCCTGTGTCTTCCTGTAGATTTGATCCCTGTGTCTTCCTGTAGATTTGATCCCTGTGTCTTCCCGTAGATTTGATCCTTGTGTCTTCCCGTAGATTTGATCCTTGTGTCTTCCTCTAGATTTGATCCCTGTGTCTTCCTCTAGATTTGATCCCTGTGTCTTCCTCTAGATTTGATCCCTGTGTCTTCCTCTAGATTTGATCCCTGTGTCTTCCTGTAGATTTGATCCTTGTGTCTTCCTGTAGATTTGATCCCTGTGTCTTCCTGTAGATTTGATCCTTGTGTCTTCCTGTAGATTTGATCCTTGTGTCTTCCTGTAGATTTGATCCCTGTGTCTTCCTGTAGATTTGATCCCTGTGTCTTCCTCTAGATTTGATCCTTGTGTCTTCCTGTAGATTTGATCCTTGTGTCTTCCTGTAGATTTGATCCCTGTGTCTTCCTCTAGATTTGATCCCTGTGTCTTCCTGTAGATTTGATCCTTGTGTCTTCCTGTAGATTTGATCCCTGTGTCTTCCTGTAGATTTGATCCTTGTGTCTTCCTGTAGATTTGATCCTTGTGTCTTCCTGTAGATTTGATCCCTGTGTCTTCCTGTAGATTTGATCCCTGTGTCTTCCTCTAGATTTGATCCCTGTGTCTTCCTCTAGATTTGATCCTTGTGTCTTCCTGTAGATTTGATCCTTGTGTCTTCCTGTAGATTTGATCCTTGTGTCCTCCTGTAGATTTGATCCCTGTGTCTTCCTGTAGATTTGATCCTTGTGTCTTCCTGTAGATTTGATCCCTGTGTCTTCCTGTAGATTTGATCCTTGTGTCTTCCTGTAGATTTGATCCCTGTGTCTTCCTGTAGATTTGATCCTTGTGTCTTCCTGTAGATTTGATCCCTGTGTCTTCCTGTAGATTTGATCCCTGTGTCTTCCTGTAGATTTGATCCCTGTGTCTTCCTGTAGATTTGATCCTTGTGTCTTCCTGTAGATTTGATCCTTGTGTCTTCCTGTAGATTTGATCCTTGTGTCTTCCTGTAGATTTGATCCCTGTGTCTTCCTGTAGATTTGATCCTTGTGTCTTCCTGTAGAGTTGATCCCTGTGTCTTCCTGTAGATTTGATCCCTGTGTTTTCCTGTAGATTTGATCCTTGTGTTTTCCTGTAGATTTGATTCCTGTGTCTTCCTGTAGATTTGATTCCTGTGTCTTCCTGTAGATTTGATCCTTGTGTCTTCCTGTAGATTTGATCCTTGTGTCTTCCTGTAGATTTGATCCCTGTGTCTTCCTGTAGATTTGATCCTTGTGTCTTCCTCTAGATTTGATCCTTGTGTTTTCCTGTAGATTTGATCCTTGTGTCTTCCTGTAGATTTGATCCTTGTGTCTTCCTGTAGATTTGATCCTTGTGTCTTCCTGTAGATTTGATCCTTGTGTCTTCCTGTAGTTCTGTCGATCTTTGGACCTCTCGCTGCTGGTGGACTCGGTTCTCCCAGCGTTTGACGTCAGGGTGCGAGATACCACCAGGTGTTTGTGCATCTGTTAATCATTCACCTTAAACAAGCGCAAGCTCTGAGGGTGAGAGAATGGCGGATACTGCTCTGACCACATGGTGACTGCCATGGGCTACGTCTCAGGGCGCCTTTATAGATCTAAATGCATCGATGAACATCCTTAAAGGGGTCTTCAGACTTATCTAGAAATCCCCTGGGGGGAGGGGAACCATATATAAGCTCCTTTCCCTGCAACGATGTGTCAGCCCCGTGTACTACTACTCCCAGCAGAGCCAGAATGTTGGTCACACAAGTCGCAATGATTATTCCAGATCCGTCACCACTCAACAGCCGAGACTTGTCAGCTGGGCACTAGAGGGGGCAATGACTTCCCTGCATATAACACATAGGGGCAATGACTTCCCTGCATATAACACATAGGGGCAATGACTTCCCTGCATATAACACATAGGAGCAATGACTTCCCTGCATATACCACATGGGGGCAATGACCTCCCTGCATATACCACATGGGGGCAATGACTTCCCTGCATATAACACATGGGGGCAATGACTTCCCTGCATATAACACATGGGGGCAATGACTTCCCTGCATATACCACATGGGGGCAATGACTTCCCTGCATATACCACATGGGGGCAATGAATTCCCTGCATATACCACACGGGGGCAATGACTTCCCTGCATATACCACACGGGGGCAATGACTTCCCTGCATATACCACATGGGGGCAATGAATTCCCTGCATATACCACACGGGGGCAATGACTTCCCTGCATATACCACACAGGGCTATGACTTCCCTGCATATACCACACGGGGGCAATGACTTCCCTGCATATACCACACACGGACAATGGGGGTTATTTATCATTGGTTTCTAGGTTTTTTTTTTACATAAAGTAGTTTCATTGAGGGTTTTTGTGACTTTTCCCTGCTAAAAAGTCTCCCAGGACTATTTCCCCCTCTTCACTAATCTGGAGTAAAGTACTCCGAATGTAACTCCGTGCACAGAAGATCCATGACTTGGGACTTTAGCAAACAGTCCCATAAAACGTCTCATAGTCCCACCAGTCCCTGCTGTTCTATGTGCTGGGGCTTTTTATGCTTTTTGAGACTTTGGAAAAAAAATCCAAGACACAAAATAGACCATAAGAACATTTATTAAAGGGCCAAAGCCACTGATGGGCAGAGGAGCTCCAAAAATAACCCCCAATAATGAGAAATAACCCCCAATAATGAGAAATAACCCCCTAATGTCTTGTGAGTGCCCCTTCCTTGTCCCTGCTACCGGCAGTGTGAGTCTGACTTGTCTCCTCCCCCAGAGCCTGTCCTGCTGCTCTTCCCCCAGAGCCTGTCCTGCTGCTCCACCCCCAGAGCCTGTCCTGCTGCTCTTCCCCCAGAGATTGTCCTGCTGCTCTTCCCCCAGAGCCTGTCCTGCTGCTCTTCCCCCAGAGCCTGTCCTGCTGCTCCTTCCCCAGAGCCTGTCCTGCTGCTCCTTCCCCAGAGCCTGTCCTGCTGCTCCTCCCCCAGAGCCTGTCCTGCTGCTCCTCCCCCAGAGCCTGTCCTGCTGCTCCTCCCCCAGAGCCTGTCCTGCTGCTCCTCCCCCAGAGCCTGTCCTGCTGCCCCTCCCCCAGAGCCTGTCCTGCTGCCCCTCCCCCAGAGCCTGTCCTGCTGCTCCTCCCCCAGAGCCTGTCCTGCTGCTCCTCCCCCAGAGCCTGTCCTGCTGCTCCTCCTCTTATCCCGTATATCCGAGCCCCGTTCCCTCCCCGTTCCCGTGTCTTTCCTATTCTCCGTTCCTGTCTCTGCTCCTCAGATGCAAATGACTTAAAGCCTTGTGTGTATCTGATGCCGGGGCTATAACGATGGGCTAATTAGCCGTCTTAATTGGAACGTGTCACAATCCAGCAGAGGATGACTCTGGAGCAGAGATAATTTTCGCCAGGGTTGCATATGATAAGCGTATGAATTAACCCTCTCCTGCCATGTCTGCTGACGTACGCTCCTTTTCCAGGCTTTCAGGACGAGGAGTTTTTACTGTGATAGTTGTGAAAACCTGGATACATATTGATACTTTGTACACTGATGCTTAGGGAATTGGTTTTTGATACTTTGTATATTTATAGGTTTATTACTTTGTAATAAACTGTGACATCAAATTGACATAACAGGGCCACTATGTGTCCAGATCTATGGGAAATCTGTAGATCCAGGGGCAGGAGGGCAATACCCATACACCTTGGCTTACCAGGCCATAGACCACCCTGGAGACACCAGAGGAACCGTTTCTCTACTATTAGGGCTACAAGGGACGTTGGGTGCAAAAAATGATCAGATCTCATTGCAGATAATTGCCACAAGCTTGTTCATTGCCATCAGCTCACTCCATAGACCTTATAGATAGTGGGAGCAGCCACAGTGAGGGGCCAGGTGGTCCCGTCCAGTGCTGTGGTGGGTCTAGTCCTCTGCCTTATGTAATGACATTGTCCCATATCCAGCCTCACCTTCGTTACTTTGCTGCGACTTTACTCTCACAAGGGGTTAAAATCTCCATTACGTTTTCAGGCAGCGCTCAGCCTTCAGAAATCACTTTGCAGGGTTTAATCGCGGGGCACAGGGGCCGTTTAGAGGAACGTTATGTGATTTACCGCAGAATAAGATGGCTGAAAAGCAGCTGAAGTTGTCGCCATCCAGAAAACTTATGTGAACAAACATCCCGGCAGCGCGTTCCATCAGCCGAGGTTTTCTGTCTTTTACCTCGTTTGAACTTCAGGCCTTTAAGTAAAAATCTGCTTCAGCGAGAAATTCTTATCGGCATAAATAACCTGGGCTTTCACAATTGTTCTCTCGGAAGCATTCGCACACGTTTCGATAATTATATTTTCCTTTTATACTCTTGCAGGAAGCGAGCGTTACATCTGTGATAAGAAAAACCTGACAGGTAGACGCACATCATCCGCACCGGGCTCATTATGTTATAGGGTCCCCTCCTCCCTCCCTTAAATCCACAAGCCACGAGCTACAATAGATATGAAGGCATCGCTTACCATCAGAGTGCAAGCTCCTGTGTTATAGGGTCCCCTCCTCCCTCCCGTAAATCCACAAGCCACGAGCTACAATAGATATGAAGGCATCGCGCACCATCAGAGTGCAAGTTCCTATGTTATAGGGTCCCCTCCTCCCTCCCATAAATCCACAAGCCACGAGCTACAATAGATATGAAGGCATCACTTACCATCAGAGTGCAAGCTCCTGTGTTATAGGGTCCCCTCCTCCCTCCCGTAAATCCACAAGCCACGAGCTACAATAGATATGAAGGTATCGCTCACCATCAGAGTGCAAGCTCCTGTGTTATAGGGTCCCCTCCTCCCTCCCATAAATCCACAAGCCACGAGCTACAATAGATATGAAGGTATCGCTCACCATCAGAGTGCAAGCTCCTGTGTTATAGGGTCTCTTCCTCCCTCCCGCAAATCCACAAGCAACGAGCTACAATAGATATGAAGGCATCGCTCACCATCAGAGTGCAAGCTCCTATGTTATAGGGTCCCCTCCTCCCTCCCATAAAGCCACGAGCTACAATAGATATGAAGGTATCGCTCACCATCAGAGTGCAAGCTCCTGTGTTATAGGGTCCCTCCACCCTCCCATAAATCCACAAGCCACGAGCTACAATAGATATGAAGGCATCGCTCACCATCAGAGTGCAAGCTCCTGTGTTATAGGGTCTCTTCCTCCCTCCCGCAAATCCACAAGCAACGAGCTACAATAGATATGAAGGCATCGCTTACCATCAGAGTGCAAGCTCCTATGTTATAGGGTCCCCTCCTCCCTCCCATAAAGCCACAAGCAACAATAGATATGAAGGCATCGCTTACCATCAGAGTGCAAGCTCCTGTGTTACAGGGTCCCCTCCTCCCTCCTATAAATCCATAAGCCACGAGCTACAATTGATGGTAAGCAATGCCTTCATATCTGAGTGCAAGCTCCTGTGTTATAGGGTCCCCTCCTCCCTCTCATAAATCCACAAGCTACAATAGATATGAAGACATTGCTTACCATCAGAGTGCAAGCTCCTGTGTTATAGGGTCCCCTGCCCCCTCCATAAATCCACAAGCCGCGAGCTACAATAAATATGGAGACATCGCTCACCATCAGAGTGCAAGCTCCTATGTTATAGGTTCCCCTCCTCCCTCCCGTAAATCCACAAGCCAGCAGCTACAATACATATGGAGACATCGCTCACTATCAGAGTGCAAGCTCCTAGGAATAGTTGTTGGTTTTCATCCGGAGGAGACGTCCAATGATTTAATTCTATTAATAAGGTTTTGGCTCGGGGAGAGTTGGACACTTCTCTACAGATTTATAGGGCCCGGTGTTTGCCGCATCATATTTTGTCGACTCCCATGAGTTGACGCCGTCACATAGTGTTTTATAAAACATTTCTTACCGGAGGGTTTGCGCAGCGGCGACTATTGTATCCGTTCATTATTCTGTCGTTACAAGTTGCGAGTTTGGAAAGAGAAATGTGTCTCTTTAGAGAACGGGGACTGAATCTGCAAAACCGTATATTATACAGGTGAGGCGGTACCTTAGGGGGTGATACCGAGGATCAGTATTATTTATTAGGAATATGGGGTTACATAATATGAGAAGAGGGGTACAGCTCAGAGCTGAATTATCTCCTTGTATACTAAATGCTCAGCCACGTAGACGGTAATTCTAGGTTTATGCTCATTTTCTTCATGGGGATGTGATTCCCCTCCCCAATCCTCTCCTGTAAACTGATGCTGCACCCCCATATACATAAGTTATAAATTTAGCCCCCTGCATCTCATATGTATGACCCCCTAAGGCAGCCCTAGGAGCACCTTACATTATAGTCACACTGTGCAATAGCTGATCTTGTTCTTTGACCTCCTAAATGTATCTGTACTATACAGTAATTGTATACGGGCATGTGGGGTGCCCTGGTGGGGTGCAGTGTGATACAGGGGATACATTGCATCTGATACATGTGGATGGGTAATTCGTGCCGGGCTCTGGATGGAGCAGGTAGCAGGCACTGTGCCGGGGTTGGGCTCTGGCACAATCTTGGTGTCTTTGGAGTCGTGGTGTTTTGCTCTGTAGGTTACATTGGAAAAGATGATAAATTAGCCATAAATTTGTGTTCATGGGAAAAGAACCTGCTTCTCTGTCCTTGCAAATGTTTAACTGAGAAGCCGGGCGAGTGTTTCATTAGCAGTGAGCCCCCGGGCACGGCAGCGGGTAATGATATACAGACATTAGCCGAGGTGAGTTAATCAGTGACTGCATCGTCCTCTCACACCCAGGAGATGAGACAAGATGTGGAGCGCTCATGTGTGGATGGCAGGGTGGGCTCTGCGCCCCCAATCCTCCGTGCCATGGGGATGGACACATCTTATTCCACCTGGACTGTTTACACAGTGTCAGCCAAGGAGGCTCCAATGAGGAGCAGGGGATAAGGAACGTGGGGGACAAAAGTATCCCCCAGATTATTCGGGGGTCTACACAGAATGAGGCTGATAAATCAGAAACGTGTCCTACATTATAGACTTGTGGGGTGCAGCCCCCAGTGTGACACATGGAGGAGGCAAGGTAAGCGAATAAGGAGGCCCCATCCTGACACGTTACGTGTGAATTGCGTCTATAAATACAATTCAAGCGCCGTGGGGAGGAGCTGCTCACAAATACTCAAATACTTTCAAAGTTTGGAACATGCACCATGTCTTACGTGATGTTTAAAATCTACCATCAAAATCCACCATGATAAACCATGGATATTACTTATAGATTCAGGCACCGAGACTGTGATAATCTTTGAATTATCTTGTTACCAAAGCCCCTCTGTTTTGTATCTTCACAGGCTGTTAGACTGTCTGCCTCTGCTCCCTCAACACTTCTCTCTCTGCCTGCTGTAATCTCACATAGGTGGGGGAAGTGCTCCTGCCCAGTGTAACAGGCTGTAAAGCTATAGCATGGAGGGGCTCCGGTAACTACGTGTTTCTAGGCGCAATTCAAACTCAAAGTGTGAATACGGTCTGAGGGTCACTGAATGTAACCGCTATGTGGGCACTGGCGGGCACACACGGGTACCAGTGATGGGACGTCATTGTGTTGTAGGGCTCCTCTTCCTCTTGGGGTCGCAGAGTTTTGCGCCATTTGGATAGGTGACATCAATGAAGCTGATTTCTTCTCCCACACAAACATTTCCAGTGTTTTCCTTGGAGTGACTGAAGACGTGTTGGTGCCCAGGAGTCGCTGGCGTTCCCGGGAGAGTCTGCGGCTGGTGTTGTTGTAATGAGATTCAGATAAATCCTCTCCAGTATTCGCCTCGTTGGCAGATCCCACCAGGGCTGAGAACAGATAGAAGCGGCTTCTAGTATCTGCTCTATAATTAGCCTCCCCTCCGTCCCCTCACATGTCACATCATCCGGCATGTCCACCCACACGGATCTCCGTGTAATGACGTCATCCCTGGCGAAATGGGGACCTAGTGTCTATCTCTCTGGACCTGGAGGAACATGTTGTCCCGATGTCTGTACAGTCCCTACAGATTGTAAATGTGCAGTAACATAGGGTAATGATAGAGCGAGAAGTGCATCATAGTGATATATGCTGCAAGGATCCACCACAAAATCCGGACAGCAACAACATATTGTTATCATTACAGTAAGGCCCTGCTGTTCTATGGGGAAGAGGGACTCCTTGTATCATTTATGACGGTATATAACTATGATGCTTGGATCCCCTGCACATTGTTTAGGCCACCTCACGTTCCAGGATTCACAGACCAAGCATAGTCGTGTGTTTTAGCTCTTGCACAAGGAAAATGTCTATGGACAAGAGGAAACAACACATATTTAGTATCTAAGCCAATTATTGGTGATACAGTTAGTGAGCAGCCCCCAGCCCACACTTCTCCATTCATTATCTCTAATGATGTTGGATCCGCTGTGGGAGTGTTTGCTTCTCTTGCAGTGCTGTTGGGTCTGCTCTTGGAGTGCTCCTGGGCTCTCTCTGAATGCACTCGGATCCGCTGTGGGAGTGCTCCCTTTTCTCTGAATTCTCTTGGCTCTGTTCTTGGAGTGCTCCTGGGCTCTCTCTGAATGCTCTGCAGTTTGAGTTCTGTGAGTGCTCTTGGACCTGCAGTGTAAGTTTTCTCTCCTCTGGGAGTGCTCTTGGACCTGCAGTCTGAGTTCTCTCCTATTGGAGTGCTCTTGGACCTGCAGTGTGAGTTCTCTGTTCTCTGGGATGGCTCTTGGATCTGCAGTGTGAGTTCTCTCCTATCGGAGTGCTCTTGGACCTGCAGTGTGAGTTCTTTGTTCTCTGGGAGTGCTCTTGGACCTGCAGTGTGAGTTCTCTCTTCTCTGGGAGTGCTCTTGGACCTGTAGTGTGAGTTCTTTCTCCTCTGGGAGTGCTCTTGGACCTGCAGTGTGAGTTCTCTCTTCTCTGGGAGTGCTCTTGGACCTGTAGTGTGAGTTCTCTCTCCTCTGGGAGTGCTCTTGGACCTGTAGTGTGAGTTCTCTCTCATCTGGCAGTGCTCTTGGACCTGTAGTGTGAGTTCTTTCTTCTCTGGGAGTGCTCTTGGACCTGTAGTGTGAGTTCTCTCTCCTCTGGGAGTGCTCTTGGACCTGTAGTGTGAGTTCTCTCTTCTCTGGGAGTGCTCTTGGACCTGCAGTGTGAGTTCTCTCTTCTCTGGGAGTGCTCTTGGACCTGCAGTGTGAGTTCTCTCTTCTCTCGGAGTACTCTTGGACCTGCAGTGTGAGTTTTCTCTTCTCTGGGAGTGCTCTTGGACCTGTAGTGTGAGTTCTCTCTCCTCTGGGAGTGCTCTTGGACCTGCAGTGTGAGTTCTCTCTTCTCTGAGATTGCTTTTGGACCTGCAGTGTGAGTTCTATCTTCCCTGAGTGCTCTTGAATCTATTGTGGGAGTGCTTGCAGATCCATAACGTTACATCATTGTCAGTGACTGATACATTTTAGATGATTTTACCTGTTGTTGATCCTCCACACAATGACAGCTGTGAATAATTTCCCTGTATACGTCAGCCGTGGCGTCTCCTCGTAGAGCCGGCAGGTGGGGAGGATGATGCTTATCAACCATGGATGGAAATAGCTGGAGGTCTCGCACCTATAAATAATTCTTGCCATCACTCAGTATGTGCCTCGCACACCCTCTTATTAGGAGTCATTGTGCTTCCGAGCATCTCCATGGCTCCTACTGCCTATTATATTCCAAATGGGGACAATATGGGACTTGATGGATATGTGGCCGGACAGCAGTTTAACGCTGCGCTCCTGTTCTCCAAGGTCCCCTTGTTGCTGCTTAGTATTCCGGATCCTCTTCCGAGGCTCAGGCCTTGTTTAATCAGCGTGGTTGTGATTGCTTCCTTGTATCCATGGGTCTCATCTTGAATTCAGTATTTTGCATTACAAATACGCTCTCGGGAGACGGCCAGGATTTATCGTTCCATCTGCCACGGCTTGTTACGGCAGGTTGCCTTGCTTTTTTTTTTTTTTTGGACCCCCTCTCTATTTCTGGATGTGATCCATTAACCAATGACATGTACCCCCAGTAACACCCCATGAAACCGCCATAGACAGGAGATACGTAGAAGGTCCAGCCTGTAACATTGTACATGCGGATTTCTTCCATTGTACCAAGTAGATTTGGCAGAGGCCGAGAGATGATAATTTCTGGATGCACAAAGCCTTAAAGGGGTTTTCTGGGCACTTTAACTACTAATGACCGATCAGCAGTCTGGGTAATTAGTAGTGTATCGGTCAGGGTGCGATACATGGAAAACCCTTGCTCCTAATGCGCTGCCATACTAGGGCCGGAGCAGTGAGGAGGCCACTTTATCCACATGGTATTGACCAGACAGGAGAACTTTAGGGACAGTGACCCATCCATAGAATAAGTCATTAGTAAAGGTCCTATGAAACCCCCTTTAAAACAGTCAGCATCTAACCGGGACAATCAAGAGTTAAAAATCACTTTGAGACTGCGCTCCTAAAAAAAAATAGTAATGCAAAGAAATAAACTGTCTGGAGAATGACTGACACCGGGAAAGGTTTTATTGGTTTATGTTTCATCTCCATTCATAGAACATCGATATTCGGGTGCAACCAAAATCCTAGGTCAATATCATGGGTGGAGTTTGTCCATCCTATAGGTGTGAACGCACCCTGGAGGCAGCCCATGGGGATGCTATGAGGCTGTGAGGACCCGGATGAGAGGGGGGCCACCCGAGGCCAGCCATGTATTGTACAGGGATGGCGTCTGCATTGGTGATGGAACCTTAGAATATGAAGAAATGGAAGATGTATCTCAGTAGATTAGGGTGGATGCTGGCGCCTTCTTGCTTATATTTTTGCCCCCTCCTCCATATACACCACTAGTTAGGAAATATCAGCGGTTGTGAATCTCCCATGTGGAGCTCTGCACATATTCAATCATCCTGAACACGGGTATAACACCTGTTCTGGTAATGAGCTGCGGGCCGGGCGTCCGTGGCTGTCGTCATCGCTCTCGCAGGCCTCATTTCCAGCTCTGTCTGTCTGCTTTGTGTTCACGAGTCTGGGGGCCGCCTGTTTGGGTGCTGGGCACGTTCCACCTTCCGTCTGGCTGCGGCTCCAATAAGTTGTCTCTTACCAGTTACAAAAATGATATCATTTCTGAAATGCCAGGCTATTTCTGGGTACGAGAATCGCTGGCGTGTGTCAGGAGGAAAGTGCAGCCTGGGGGCACAGACGGGTGATCTTTGGGACTGGCAACCCATACTGAGACCCGGAACAATGGGGGCTTTGTGCCGGTTTATCTTCTAGATTATATAAAACAATGTCCCCCGGTGTCCCGTGCAGCAGGAGGGGTAAGATCATAGTTTCCACTAATATGTTTCTGCTATTATGTATCAGTAAGTGGTCACATAGTGACGGCACCATTCATCAATACTTTATCTCTACTAGTTTCCACAGCCTCCTCTCTCTTCTAGGCTCTGCTGTCTCTTATAGGCCCATACTGCTTTGGGCTGTATATTCTGCACAGTGTGCCACATCATCCATAAGCTCTATATAGTGGTCCACATCATCCATAAGCTCTATACAGTGGTCCACATCATCCATAAGCTCTATATAGTGGTCCACATCATCCATAAGCTCTATATAGTGGTCCACATCATCCATAAGCTCTATACAGTGGTCCACATCATCCATAAGCTCTATACAGTGGAGCACGTCATCCACAAGCTCTATATAGCACTGCACATTATCCATAAGCTCCGTATCTGCACATCATTCATAAGATCTGCACAATGGTGCACATTCTCTATAAGCTCTTTACAGCAGTGCACACAATCCATAAGCTCTATACAGCGGTGCACATCATCCAAAAATTCTTCTCAATGGTGCACATCATCCATAAACTATGCAGCCATGCTCATCATCCATAAGCTCTATATAGCTCTGCACATCATCCATAAACTCTGTACATCATCCATAAGCTCTGCACAATGGTGCACATCATCCATAAACTCTGTACATCATCCATAGGCTCTATACAGTGGTGCACATCATTCATAAGCCTGTGTGTATGATAATATGTCTGGTTTTCCAGCTGGGACTCCTCCCTCCTGTACATCTCCATCTTCGGCTGAAATATGGAAATTCCCTCCTGATTTTTGGAGCCTCCAGGATCTCCGGATGAAACCCTTTCCATGTTGGAGCTGCTTCTCCCTCCTGTATATGTCAGGGGCTTCTATTTTGGGCGCTGCTGCTGTGTCAGTGTGGATGGAGCCGCTCCGCTCTCAGCTGCTGACGCATTTTGGTCGGAGAATGTTTAGCTTCCTCCTTTACATTTCACAGACAACTAAACTCCACTTATTAACCCTTTCACTGCATCTGCTGCAGTTTACTATCCAACTGGACTGTCCGGGATATAATACTCTGCACCAGAAGAGGAGGACTGCACAATATACTGCATTTACAATATCAGAAGGCGTCTGCATCCAAAACCGGGAGCTGTCAGCAGCTGTGACCATACAGACTGCAGCCAGTGCTGGGTATGTTATTAGTAGCAGCAGGACTGTGATATGTGGATTTATATTTCAGGATTGCAGATTCTCTGACTGCACTAGTGGCATGTCCTCACACTGCTGTGCTCTCTGCGTTAAATTTCTTCACTGCTCACTCTCTATCTGAATTACTGGTGTAGTATTTAACCAGAAACCTGCCACAATTTTTATGGAAAAGCAGAGCAGACTGAAGGGGTTGTAGACCGTGCCATTGCAGAGAGCTAAGTGCACAACGATGGGAGGACACGTCAGTGCAGTTGGAAAAGTTGCAATCCTGGAGTATAAATAAATCCATATATCACAGTACTGCTGCTACTAACAACACAAACAAAGGCACGATTACATCTCTTCAGGGACCAAACTTGTCTACACTGACTGCACAGAGCTCAGCAGTGTGAGGACATTGCACTTGGAGAAGCTACAATGCTGGAATATAAATGCACATATCACAGTCCTGCTGCTACTAACAACATACAGAGAGGTCTGATGACACATCTCTCTGGAGACAATACATAACACTGGCTACAGAGAGCACAGAGCACAACAGTGTGAGGTCTGATTACAAATCTCTCCAGGGACTATACATAACACTGGCTGCAGAGAGCACAGAGCACAGCAGTGTGAGGTCTGATTACACATCTCTGCAGGGGCAATACATAGCAGTGGCTGCAGAGAGCACAGAGCACAACAGTGTGAGGTCTGATTACACATCTCTCCAGGGACAATACATAACACTGGCTGCAGAGAGCACAGAACACAGCAGTGTGAGGTCTGATTATACATCTCTCCTGGGACAATACATAACACTGGCTGCAGAGAGCACAGAGCACAGCAGTGTGATGTCTGACTACACATGTCTCCAGGGACAATACATAACACTGACTGCAGAGAGCACAGAGCACAGCAGTGTGAGGTCTGATTACACATCTCTGCAGGGGCAATACATAGCAGTGGCTGCAGAGAGCACAGAGCACAGCAGTGTGACGTCTGACTACACATGTCTCCAGGGACAATATATAACACTGGCTGCAGAGAGCACAGAGCACAGCAGTGTGACATCTGACTACACATGTCTCCAGGGACAATATATAACACTGACTGCAGAGAGCACAGAGCACAGCAGTGTGAGGTCTGATTACACATCTCTCCAGGGACAATACATAACACTGGCTGCAGAGATCACAGAGCACAGCAGTGTGAGGTCTGATTACACATCTCTCCAGGGACAATATATAACACTGGCTGCAGAGAGCACAGAGCACAGCAGTGTGACGTCTGACTACACATGTCTCCAGGGACAATATATAACACTGACTGCAGAGA
The DNA here is from genome assembly GCF_040894005.1 of Engystomops pustulosus. Lineage (NCBI taxonomy): Eukaryota > Metazoa > Chordata > Amphibia > Anura > Leptodactylidae > Engystomops > Engystomops pustulosus. The sequence goes on along the minus strand of NC_092420.1, from coordinate 91,494,094 downwards.
GCACAGAGCACAGCAGTGTGAGGTCTGATTACACATCTCTCCAGGGACAATACATAACACGGTCTGCAGAGATCACAGAGCACAGCAGTGTGAGGTCTGATTACACATCTCTCCAGGGACAATACATAGCAGTGGCTGCAGAGAGCACAGAGCACAGCAGTGTGAGGTCTGATTACACATCTCTCCAGGGACAATACATAGCAGTGGCTGCAGTCCGTGGGGTCACAGCTGAGGACCGGTTCCCTTCAGAGGGATAGTTAGGATTTGTGATGGATTTAATATTCTTATACATCCACGTTTCCCCGTGTTATCTCTGGTAAAGCGTTCAGACCTACAAGTATAATTACAATAATTAGACAAGTAGCAGATAAAATGAAGGGGTCAGGCACTAATCACAAAGCAATTATCTGCTGTATATCTCAGAACATCTCTGCAGCCCTGGCTAGAATTATATCATGTGAACATTTATAAGAAATAATTATAAGCCGCGATCCCGGCCAGGAAATACAGAGGGCGGCAACCCAAGGATGGAGGGAGTATAATAGAGGGGCTATTACCTCTATAGGGAGCAGTGCAGTCAGCCGATCCCCAGCCTGACATGGCTGATAACAGGGAGCAACAGATTTCATATGCTTGCAGACCAAAAGCAGCTGCAAAAGGGTCCAATGACTAGAGAGCACCCGTCTATCCTCTCAGATCTAAGGTGCCCTTACTGTGACATCACTGTGTGTATTATCCCCGTACTGTGACATCACTGTGTGTATTATCCTCTGTACTGTGACATCACTGTGTGTATTATCCCTGTACTGTGACATCGCTGTGTGTATTATCCCTGCACTGTGACATCACTGTGTGTATTATCCCTGTACTGTGACATCACTGTGTATTATCTCTGTACTGTGACATTACTGTGTGTATTATCCTCTGTACTGTGACATCACTGTGTGTATTATCCCTGTACTGTGACATCACTGTGTGTATTCTCCCTGTACTGTGACATCACTGTGTGTATTATACCAGCACTGTGACATCACTATGTGTATTATCCCTGTACTGTGACATCACTGTGTGTATTATCCCCGTACTGTGACATCACTGTGTGTATTATCCCTGTACTGTGACATCACTGTGTGTATTATCCCTGTGATGGAGCAGTTGCTGTAGTGGAGGTGTTATAGTGGGTGTGCGCTGTGGGGTTATACTCGGATGTGTTATGGAGGTTACGCTCTGTGGGTCCCTCACTCTGGCGGGTCGGGTGGTTCTGGTGCCGTGTAGTATCTTCCTCGTCAGTTCCCTTTGCAGCGGGTCCATTGTATGGCTGAGATGTCGTGTTTACTACTGGAGGATGTGGCGGTGAATTATATCCATCAGTGTCGCCCTCCATTCACTCTCCGCACTCATAGAACTTTCTTTGTCGCCGCCACAACAAAGCGTTTGGTGCGTGAGAAGTGGAAATCTTTGTATGTGGATAAAGGGATCGCTCTGCCACAAGACCCAATGATGTGTGGGTGAGCGGCGCCTGAACAGACTGTGCCCGGCTGCTGGGAGCCGCAGACATCTGGAGCGGGCAGAGCATGAATGGGGCTCATCTCCCTTGCACAATGCCCTCTACTCACCCGGCTCATCAAAGAACATCAGTACAAGGAAGACAGAGTACAGCCGCGACTAGGAACAGGGTGGTACATGGCCGAGGGTGCACCTCCACTGCAACACCCAAGCCACCCCCATCCAGAGCCCCTCTGCCCTCCCCCTGGGCCCCTCTGCCCTCCCCCTGGGCCCCTCTGCCCTCCCCCGGGGACCCTCCATCCATGTTCCTTATGGTAGAGATCCCTCATAGTTTGGGGTGCACAGACTCGCCCTCAGTATCAGCAGATTAACATCATGATGCAAATGTGAACTGAGTCTAAAATCCTGAGTTATCTGGAAGACGTCAGATGCAATGTAGCGGTGATTATGTGCGAGGTCCGGCCTTTATTTCAGAACTTCTCACTTTCTCTTGTTCTGCTCATGTCAGCACTTTTTCTGGGGAGGAGACTTCTCTGCTTTCTTCCATCTCTCCTTCTCGTTCGCTTTCTTGTAGGTTTCTCATCAGAGATCTTGGCATTTTGCTTTTTGTACAGACCCTGGGAGCGCTGCTCTGTGCTCACTGTATTCTGCTTTCTGTACAGACCCTGGGAGCGCTGCTCTGTGCTCACTGTATTCTGCTTTCTGTACAGACCCTGGGAGCGCTGCTCTGTGCTCACTGTATTCTGCTTTCTGTACAGACCCTGGGAGCGCTGCTCTGTGCTCACTGTATTCTGCTTTCTCTAAAGACCCTGGGAGCGCTGCTCTGTGCTCACTGTATTCTGCTTTCTGTACAGACCCTGGGAGCGCTGCTCTGTGCTCACTGTATTCTGCTTTCTGTACAGACCCTGGGAGCGCTGCTCTGTGCTCACTGTATTCTGCTTTCTGTACAGACCCTGGGAGCGCTGCTCTGTGCTCACTGTATTCTGCTTTCTGTACAGACCCTGGGAGCGCTGCTCTGTGCTCACTGTATTCTGCTTTCTGTACAGACCCTGGGAGCGCTGCTCTGTGCTCACTGTATTCTGCTTTCTGTACAGACCCTGGGAGCGCTGCTCTGTGCTCACTGTATTCTGCTTTCTGTACAGACCCTGGGAGCGCTGCTCTGTGCTCACTGTATTCTGCTTTCTGTACAGACCCTGGGAGCGCTGCTCTGTGCTCACTGTATTCTGCTTTCTGTACAGACCATGGGAGCGCTGCTCTGTGCTCACTGTATTCTGCTTTCTGTACAGACCCTGAGAGCGCTGCTCTGACGGAAGGTTCTGTGTGAATATACAGAGATACTCAGAGATACATTGATGATGATGATGTATATGAACTATACAGAGCAGGATTTTCCGCCATCTCCGGACCATGTGACCTCTTATCCCGTTCTGTTTCATGAGGTCGCCCGTCTTCTCCATCTCCGCGTCCATCTCTCCTCTGTCCATTACTTGCATTTATTCCTGTTTTCCAGTTTGGATTATTGATTGATTATTGGTTTTTCTGCGACTCCCAGACTCCAGGAATCTGGGTGCACTATATGGCGGAGCATTGGCAGGACCCTACAACTCCTCCATCTCCTCATATATGTAACACTAATCTGACCCCTGCACTCTTCAGATTTGCAGAACTACAACTCTCATCGTGATGGAAGCTCCAGGTCCGGGTGCCACTGCTCTATAACAACCACCCACAGACTGGTGCGGGTCCGAATACTCATCATACACATCACATTCCTTCCATACCTCACATTCTCCCAACCTATTATCATCCTTTCTCATGCCTGTAGTGGCTGATAAAAGGAAGCAATAACGGGCTCACTAGGCAAGGCTCGAGTGTTGGCCACCTATTAGATGCTGTGGCTTGGACCACCATGAAGTTACAGATGTGTCGCCTCTAAGAATCCGCCATTGTTTACATTGTAACTTGTGATGTGCAACATTATCGCAGAATATTCCGCAATCAGAATGTTACTTTGTGTCACATGACCCGCACTAATGTCTATATAGCATCAGCTGCTTGTATATACCCTGCAGACCTCTCTATATCCAGGGCAGGGGGGGCCTGAGCGCCGGCGGCCACGCATCTTCGCACATGAGCACGTTTTCATGGCTGATGTGGTAATTGCGTCGTCTTCTTCTGACCATTTTATTAAGCTCACGGCCGTCTCTATGTTGGATGCAGGAAAAGACTGAATCACTTGACCTATTTATAAGTCCTAATAACCGGCAAGCGGGAGGGGACGCGTTGTGCGCCGCGCAGCCAGAACATTAATACCACTGACAGGTGAATGACTCCGATTATCCGGAGACAATGGCCCCTGTCAGGGGGGATATATGAGGCCGTCAGCTCCTGACGCTGATGTGTGGGAAGCGGGAAAATGAGCAAACGCAAGGAGCCACATTGTGATGGTGATGCTGGGAGTCGTCAATCCGGTAGCTGTTATGGGGGGATCCTTGCATCCTGGGGTTAGGACCTCCTATGAGGGTGCAGTAGGGGTCTCTGTCACTCCCTCTTCTGTTCTCAGGAGCCACATTGTGATGGTGATAACAGGGGCTCCTCAGTCTGACAGCTTTTATGGGGGGATCCCTGCATCCTGGGGTTAGGACCTCCTATGAGGGTGCAGTAGGGGTCTCTGTCACTCCCTCTTCTATTCTCAGGAGCCACATTGTGATGGTGATGCTGGAGCTTGTCAATCCGGTAGCTGTTATGGGGGGATCCTTGCATCCTGGGGTTAGGACCTCCTATGTGGGTGCAGTAGGGATCTCTGTGACTCCCTCTTCTATTCTCAGGAGGCACATTGTGATGGTGATTACAGGGGCTCCTCAGTCCAGCAGCTGTTATGGGGGGATCCCTGCATCCTGGGGTTAGGACCTCCTATGAGGGTGCAGCAGGGGTCTCTATGACCCCCTCTTCTGTTCTCAGGAGCCGCACTGTTGAGGCTCCTCCAGTCGTGACCTTGCTGCAGACACACATATGACTTGTCGCTTTGCTGATTTTGACATTTTTTGCCATCAGGGTTTTTTCTGGCAGCATATTCCTTCCCATGAAGCTCTGCAGCTGCGCTGATTCATGGGAGCAGCAGCAGATTTTTAACCAGCGGGCAAATAAATCTCACTGGAGCGTGCACTGGACCACCAGTCCCTCCATGGTGGTAGCCGCCAGCCCTGGGAATCCCACCAGCTTCCTCTGCGGGGGCAGCAACCTCTGTGACAATGTGACATTCATCAGAGCGAGCGGCCGCAGGATTGTTCTCCATCTGCTGCACATGTCTCCCACACTATAATGTAAGAGGAGCGGCTTCCAAGGGAACCTGTCAGCAGGTGGGGCCATGAGACTGTCAGTCAGTGTTATGTACTATCCCAGTGCACATGGAGAAACTGCAATCCTGGAATATAAATCCATATACATAACACTGCCTGCAAAGAGCACAGCAGTGTGAGGTCTGATTACACATCTCTCCAGGGACAATACATAACACTGGCTGCAGAGAGCACAGAGCACAGCAGTGTGAGGTCTGATTACACATCTCTCCAGGGACAATACATAACACTGCCTGCAAAGAGCACAGAGCACAGCAGTGTGAGGTCTGATTACACATCTCTCCAGGGACAATACATAACACTGGCTGCAGAGAGCACAGAGCACAGCAGTGTGAGGTCTGATTACACATCTCTCCAGGGACAGTACATAACACTGGCTGCAGAGAGCACAGAGCACAGCAGTGTGAGGTCTGATTACACATCTCTCCAGGGACAATACATAACACTGGCTGCAGAGAGCACAGAGCACAGCAGTGTGAGGTCTGATTATACATCTCTCCAGGGACAATACATAACACTGGCTGCAGAGAGCACAGAGCACAGCAGTGTGAGGTCTGATTACACATCTCTCCAGGGACAATACATAACACTGGCTGCAGAGAGCACAGAGCACAACAGTGTGAGGTCTGATTACACATCTCTCCAGTTACAATACATAACACTGGCTGCAGAAAGCACAGAGCACAGCAGTGTGAGGTCTGATTACACATCTCTGCAGGGACAATACATAACACTGGCTGCAGAGAGCACAGAGCACAACAGTGTGAGGTCTGATTACACATCTCTCCAGGGACAATACATAACACTGGCTGCAGAGAGCACAGAACACAGCAGTGTGAGGTATGATTACACATCTCTCCAGGGACAATACATAACACTGGCTGCAGAGAGCACAGGGCACAGCAGTGTGAGGTCTGATTACACACTCTCCAGACTGGTTGCTGTCTGTATGGTCACAGCTGCTGATGGTTTCCCAGTATTCTCCTGGCATCGGTTCCTTGTGTAGGGATAGTTACTCCCATGACCTGAATCATGCACACAGCTGAGGTGTGAGGCGCCGAGGACCTCCCCGGTCACGGTTACATGGCTGCCATCCTCTTGTACATTGTTGACCTGGGCCAGCGATTTGCACATGGTAATAATATGTGGCACCAGTCGTAGGGCAGGATTACCGCTGGGCATCTCCTGGGCCGCAGAGCTGACAGTTTACAGGAGCAGCCGCTGTATCTGCTGGGGTCAGGGCGCGCTGTCATTAATAGAAACCGTGTGAGAAAGTGAAGCGTCTGTAACGGAAGCTGCACCGCGCCGTAACAAGCAAAGCTTAAGCCGCTGCCTTGTATTAGCGGTGCCAGGCTCTGCCCAATTGGATGCCTCAGTAATCCAGCTCTGGGATTGTGCTCCGCTCGCTGCCAGGCCGCCTTTGTTGTATTTCCAGAGGATTTTTTTGTGCTTAAACCTCAGTTGTGCTCATTCTGAGCGCCTGGAAGTATAAGCCCCCTCCCTGCCCCTCTCGCTCCATCGCTGAGCTGGATTTAAGGTGTTCATCCCCTTCCTGGGGTCTGCACGTCCTGATAAAGCAGAAGGGGGAGCATACTCCTCTCCAGATCCCCCCCCCTACCCCTTTCTGTTGATATTGCTCCGGTTTTTGCAGTTATTTAGTGTTTTGGGGGTCTAGAGATTTCTGCTTCCTGGAAACATGTAATGACCCAAACCTTTTCACAGCTGAGGGGTTGTTGCAATGTACAGTTTTGACCTGTGTTTCTCGATTGCCCCTAAAGTTAGGAGTCAATATCTGGCACAGCAGGGTACATGCTCGACCTGCTGCTCCATTCATAAGGGGAGCCCCCATTCTTATGATTATTGGGGGTCCATGGGGTTTCTGGGGGGCACAGTCCTTTAAGACTTGTGTGGATAAACCTTTTCCATAGACTAGAATGAATACTGCTGTAATGTGGTGTATTCATGGTGGGGCTGGTGGGGCCCCGCTTCTCCGCAGGTTTATTCTGTTCTGTTCAGCGGCTGCTCGGTGAGAACGCAGGAGAAAAGGTCAAGGATGACAGCTCCTTCTTGTCTCCTCCAAATGAGCGGAAAACAGGAATATTATTCTGTCAAGAATGAAGGAGGTCGAGAGAGTGTATGTATGTGTGTGTATATATGTGTGTGTGTATATATGTGTGTGTGTATATAAGTGTGCATATGTGTGTGTGTATAAGTGTGTTTATATCAGTGTGTGTATGTGTGTATAAGGATGACAGCAGAAAACGAATATTATTCTGTCAGGAATGAAGGAGACGAGAGAATGTACATATGTGTGTGTAATAAGTGTTCATATAAGTGTATATAAGTGTATATATGTGTGTATAAGTGTACACATATTAGTGTATGTGTCTTAGGTTGCATATGTGTATGAATCTGTGGGATTGTGTGAATCCGGTGCATGCATGTACATGTCTGTGTGTGTGCACCTGCATATAACTTTGGGGTTGTGCACATCTGTCTGAATGAACCTGTTGGTGTGCTCGTCTGTCTGTGTGCACGCTTGTCTGTCTGTGTGCACGCTTGTCTGTCTGTGTGCACGCTTGTCTGTCTGTGTGCACGCTTGTCTGTCTGTGTGCACGCTTGTCTGTCTGTGTGCACGCTCGTCTGTCTGTGTGCACGCTCGTCTGTATGTGTGCACGCTCGTCTGTATGTGTGCACGCTCGTCTGTCTGTGTGCACGCTCGTCTGTCTGTGTGCACGCTCGCCTGTCTGTGTGCACGCTCGTCTGTCTGTGTGCACGCTCGTCTGTCTGTGTGCACGCTCGTCTGTCTGTGTGCACGCTCGTCTGTCTGTGTGCACGCTCGTCTGTCTGTGTGCACGCTCGTCTGTCTGTGTGCACGCTCGTCTGTCTGTGTGCACGCTCGTCTGTCTGTGTGCACGCTCGTCTGTCTGTGTGCACGCTCGTCTGTCTGTGTGCACGCTCGTCTGTCTGTGTGCACGCTCGTCTGTCTGTGTGCACGCTCGTCTGTCTGTGTGCACGCTCGTCTGTCTGTGTGCACGCTCGTCTGTCTGTGTGCACGCTCGTCTGTCTGTGTGCATGCTCGTCTGTCTGTGTGCACGTTGTCTGTCTGTGTCTGTGTGCACGCTCCCCTGTCTGTGTGCACGCTCCCCTGTCTGTGTGCACGCTCCCCTGTCTGTGTGCACGCTCGCCTGTCTGTGTGCACGCTCGCCTGTCTGTGTGCACGCTCGCCTGTCTGTGTGCACGCCCGCCTGTCTGTGTGCACGCCCGCCTGTCTGTGTGCACGCTCGTCTGTCTGTGTGCACGCCCGCCTGTCTGTGTGCACGCCCGCCTGTCTGTGTGCACGCTCGTCTGTCTGTGTGCACGCTCGCCTGTCTGTGTGCGCGCTCGTCTGTCTGTGTGCGCGCTCGTCTGTCTGTGTGCACGCTCGTCTGTCTGTGTGCACGCTCGTCTGTCTGTGTGCACGCTCGCCTGTCTGTGTCTGTGGGCATCCTTACCTGTTTGTCTGAGCAGCAGGTACTATTTCCGGCTGCAGAGGAATGTGTTACATGTATGTGAGGGGCACTTACCTCTTCCCCAGGTTCCCATCCTCGCAGGGTGGGTCCCTCCACAATTCTCTCCATACTTCTTCATGGCAGAATTGACTTGTTCTCGGAGGAGACGCTTTCTGTTCTGCTTGTCTTTAAAAACCCAGTGTGAAGATCAACAAAAATGGCAGAAGAGGAAAAACAATGTAAACGGGGGGAGTTTGTTTTTGCAATTTATTTTTTGGCAGCAGGCGAAATTACAGTTGCTTTCCCTCCTAAGTGCTACAAAGTGTTTGTGTTGAATCAGATTCTAATGACACCAGGTGTGCAGATGGTGGAGCGCCGCGCGTGAAAGGATTGTAAAAACAGCTCGCTGGCGGCGGATACTGGGGGACCCCCCCAAGCCAAAATCACATTACAGGACCCACCCTTCCTCCAGTATTATATTAGAGGACTCCATCCCCCCCCCCCGCCCTTTCACCATCACATCACCAGGCCCCCCATTGTCCCCAATATCACATTACCGGGCCCCCACCACTTCCTCCATTATGACATCACCGGATCCCCTCGCTCCCTCCAGTATCACATCCATAGACCCCCCCACTCGTTCTTTCAGCATCACATCACCAGGCCCCCTATTCTCCCCAATATCACATCACTGGACCCCCATTCCCCCCAGTATCACTGGGGACCCCCCTCCCCTCCAGGAGTGTGACTTCCTGCATCCGGTGCGACTTTAATCCTCACACTATTGATCCGTCTTATGTTATTTCTTGGAATTCTGAATTTCAAGGGTTTTATTCTTCCTGGAGGAGGCAGACGCTCCACGACGTTATCCGGCCGCGCCGTGACAGCGATCTGAAGACCTCACTCTGACCCCAACACAGGAGCACGGAGATGTCTGCGCCCCATGTTCTGCCATATTACAGTTATTGATTTTTCTGGCGCCTACATCTCCTGATGCTGAGCCCACAACCTGCTCCATATTAATGGCACACAGGAGACAGGAGAGCTGCTGTTCTCTGTTATCAGCCATTTCATCTCAGGGATACTTCTTCTCTTTGCTTACTTCAGTAGAACTGGTGCACATTCCCTGTGTCTGCAGCGATGCGGGCAGCGTGGCACAGTGCTGGGATATGTGCCAATGTGTGAGGGTGTTCCTGGGCAGCCGGCTCCGGGATGTCTCCAGTCCAGACCACAGCCAGCTCTCCATCCGTGGGAGGAAGTAATGTAATGCTGCACTTTGCTGTTACCTGTGGTTGCTGATCTGCTGAGTGCACAGCTGCCTGATGGATGCCCGGGCCCCATAGACTTCCCCGGGACTGTCCTCAGATCATTAAGGGCACATCCTCAGTATCTTGATGGAGCAGAAATGGCTCCACATTACATGTCCCGTCTGGATCCTCCCAGGTAACATCTAAGGGGATATGTTACTATTTCTAAATCCCCATCAGAGGGAGAGGATTTCCCCTCATCCATAACTACTGGAACTTACAGATAACATAGAGTTGGCTACAGATTCACGATCTATATGCTGGTAAATACAATTTTATGAAGAGTTCTGACATTTCAATAAATGGTGCCCCCTGGTGTTCATTTCCTTACCCAGTACGGCGCCACCTGGTGTTCACAATGTATAGTAGTGTGCACATCCATCTCCTGAGCTCTGTGCTGGTGGACACACAGCCAGGTCTCTACATAGTGATCCTCTCTTCACTTCAGGGCAGCCAATTGCTTCTTGCCCTGCTTGTCAGGATAGAAGCAGAGCCTCTGCAGTGTAGTGCAGTATTGCTGAGGAGACTGATTCTGTCTAGGGACCACTTGGTTTCAGAAGTCGCCAGAAGGGAATAGCCAGCTGCCAGAGGGAGAAGGAGACTGATTCTGTCCTGGACCCTCCTAGAGGGAGGAGGCTGGATCTGTGCAGTATTCCCCTCCAGCATCAATATGGATGAACACATTAAATCAAGAAATATGCTAGAAAAAAATCAGATTACTTTAAATAGCCTTTCAGGCGGCAGATCCTGCAGAGCATTGCGTTTTCTGTCACAAATCCAGATGTGAACAGCGCCTTAGTGTTCTGGTCCCTATATGGTCCGGTATGGGGCTGTGTATAGTCCCCATTCCAGATTCCTGGCTCATAGTTAATGGGAATCCTTCTTGCCCCCTCTTTCCAGGCTACATATGGGGGTGCAGTGCCCTTCTTGGGGTTAGTTGTGTTGTGGATTCCCTATATTTTGCATTCCGTTACCTGCGGATCTACTGAATCTTTCAGGTTTCTTTATGTAATGACCTCACTGAGACGCCGGAGTGACGAGACTTTTCCAGTTTGGACCGTTTTGCTCTTTGCAGATTTTTTGGCTTCTGTTAAAATAAAAAAACGTATCGCACAAAATCCACTGGTCTCCAGGAAATCACAACCTATAAAATCCTGGAGGGGAGTCCCAGGGTGAGCGCAAGTCTTGGCCGCCGCTGTCTATTATGTAATAAGAATAACATTTTGGACCGATGAAGTCTATAAAGTCGTCTTCTGGTGTCGATACAAAGAATCGCTCTAATAATAATAATAATTTAGTGTCGGTTTTGGCCAGAAAGAGGCTGGTGATCAGATTAGAGATGACGTCAGGAGCTGCGACACTAAGGGCTCTGCTATATCGGGCACAGTGAAAGCATGATGGGAGTTGTAGTATACCTAGAGATCTCCCCTAGCTCAGGACCCCAGAGAGCACCTTATGTATGGGTGTAATCAGACAATACAGTATTGTTTCAGCTTCATAAGAAAGTATTAGCTGCAGACTACATATCATTTGGTAATCATTGTCTCTGGTGTCGTAGCGCAGTATTATGTGGATGATCCATGGGATAATGATCCCAGCATTTTATTCCTTACAGTACTTGTAATTATTACTGGTAATCTCAAGAGTAAAGCTATGCTCAGAGCACAGAGCACAGCAGTGTGAGACTGAAGGCATGAACTACCCGTACCTTTAAGGAAAACACATGGGCACCTTCATGCCGAGATAAACCCCTTCTAAACCAACTTATGAGTAAAACAGATCACAACTCTTGCTGGGTGTAAAAAGGTCACAGCTTTATTATCTCCATACAAACAATGCCAAAGGCTTAAGGCGCTTAATGTTTTTATTGGTCTCCTCGTGCTCGGCTGCTGTATGCCAGCTGGACTCCCAGCTGGCAAGTCGGCCAGCCGAGCCGTCTCCATCACATCTTTCACTTTCCGTCAGCTGAGACAAACAAGAAAAAAACTACATAAATTAACATAAAACAACACAGGGAGGGAGCCGACTCAGCCAAGAGGTAGGTGAGAAGGGAACAGGGGCTTATAAAACCCCATGTAAACTAGGCGGGGGGACGTGGTGAGGTAGCCAGAGGGGAGGGATGGTAGCCCCAAAACAAGCCCGCCCCCCATAACATTAAAGTGCCAACAGCCCAGTATAAAGTTAATTACACGGAAACCACCCCAGCCTCCAGTCCCAGGGCACCTTCCTTAACTAGTCAGGGGTACCCTCCAGGACATGCCCCAGTGCATTTTAAAGAAGCTCCAATCATGGAATAGAAATCAATATATCACAGCCCTGCTGCTACTAACACTATGCACGGCGGTCTGCTTACACAACTTTACATTGACTGTACATAACACTGGCTGCAAAGGGCTCAGAGCACAGCAGTGTGATGACACCAAGTTTTGATTACACATGTCTGCAGGGACAATACATAACACTGGCTGCAGAGAGCACAGAGCACAGCAGTGTGAGGTCTGATTACACATCTCTCCAGGGACAATTCAAAACACTGGCTTTAGAGAGCACAGAGCACAGCAGTGTGAGGACATGCCACCAGGGCACTAGGAGAAGCTATAAATCCATATATCGCAGTCCTGCTGCTACTAACAACATACACAAAGGTCTGATTACTCTGCAAGGACAATACATATCACTGGCTGCAGAGAGCACAGAGCACAACAGTGTCAGGTCTGATTACACATCTCTCCACTGGTCTATGAGGTCACACTTTCCTGTATGTAAGATATGGCTGTGTGCATGCTGCTGTCTCTCCATGCTGACATATTTCCTGCCCGGTGGGTATTGACAGTCCCGGCAGCTCAGCATTTGCGCCGTGTTAGCAGCTAATCCTATAAATGTTGTGTATGTACAATACCAAGCGCTTCCATCCCTGCTCGTAGCTTGGTGTCCGCTCCCGGTGGTGGCTGCGGTGCCAGGACGGATTGGATGTAGTTGCGGGGAATGAGTTCATATGAAAGTGATCAGTCTTAGTACATGAATAATAGAGGCAGCTCCTCCATTAGTAATGTCTTCCTTCTGTTGCTCCCCAGGAAATCTTGGAGTGGAGATGATGGGGCGACATCTGCTCAGCCGCGGATTCTGGGGGCGGGAGGGCGGGAGGCGCTGTCCTTGTGCTTTATCCTAGGCTCAACTTATGATTTTGTATTGAATGTAGTTCAGGAAAAGTTTAGGGATTGGAAAGATGTAGGAATAGACGCTGTGTGTTAGGGGAGGCCTCAGTCACAACTTTATTGGGCCCAAACTGCCTACAAGGGAAGCAAATAACTGGAGCTCTTAATCCAGGGGTCCCGGGCCCTCAGCCTGATAAGAGGTCAGAGGTGCACAGTGACCGCTCTAAACCATTATATAAGGAATCCTGCAAGTCCTCTGCATCCGCACCCCCTGCACAGTGGATGCCAGGATCTGGCCATGTCCTGCAGAGACCACAGTCCTTCTTATCAGGGACCCCAGAGATACAGAGCTCTGCAGATCAGGGCATCCACTGTGCAGGGGGTGCGGGTGTTTGTGTGGTTGCAGGTTGTGCTGGTGCAGGGCATGTGGGGTGTTCTAGTGCAGGGTGTGCCGCTGCAGGGTGTATAGTTGTCCAGTGTGCTGCTTCAGAGTGTGCTGCTGCAGGATGTGTGGTTGCCCAGTGTGCTGCTGCAGGATGTGTGGTTGCCCGGTGTGCTGCTGCAGGATGTGTGGTTGTCCGGTGTGCTGCTGCAGGATGTGTGGTTGCCCAGTGTGCTGCTGCAGGATGTGTGGTTGCCTAGTGTGCTGCTGCAGGATGTGTGGTTGCCTAGTGTGCTGCTGCAGGATGTGTGGTTGCCCAGTGTGCTGCTGCAGGATGTGTGGTTGCCCGGTGTGCTGCTGCAGGATGTGTGGTTGCCCGGTGTGCTGCTGCAGGATGTGTGGTTGCCCGGTTTGCTGCTGCAGGATGTGTGGTTGCCCGATGTGCTGCTGCAGGATGTGTGGTTTCCCGGTTTGCTGCTGCAGGATGTGCTGCTGCAGGGTGTGCTGCTGCAGGGTGTGTGGTTGCCCAATGTGCTGCTGCAGGATGTGTGATTGCCCGATGTGCTGCTGCAGGATGTGTGGTTGCCCAGTTTGCTGCTGCAGGATGTGTGGTTGCCCAGTTTGCTGCTGCAGGATGTGCTGCTGCAGGGCATGTGGGGTGTACTGCTGCAGGATGTGCTGGTGCGGGGGATTCACAGGAGAGAATTGGTTTGATAGTGACTTTAAAAAAATGAAGCATCTTGAGGACGCTGGGAAAGCTGGGTGAGCATTACTAGCAGCCATATTGCTTCCCACTAGAGAACAGAAAGTTTTCTATTATGTGTATCCTAGGGGGCGCTGCTTATATGATTTCACTTGATCAATGTCTCCGTGTTGCATCTGATACTAACCCATCTGTTGTGTTCTGTGCAGGAGAGCGCCTGAGACCATAACGCCGGATGTATTAACCACCTTACACCAGGCCTGGAGAGGAGACCGCTTGTAAATATGGTGCCTTACTCCCCCCAGACCCAGCTCATCGTCCTGGCACTGCTCCTCTGCTCCGCCATCAACACCAACGCAGACAGTAAGTTACTTCACCGCTCTCTCTCTCTTACTTGCTTACATGGTTCTGATCCATAATTCAATCTGGAAACCCAAAAATCAAGTTGATGAAGGAACTGTGGATCCTTATGTCTGCTCTGCTATGTAGAAGGGCTCATTGATCCCTATTTTAAGACATTTTTAGGTCTGGAGATGGGTGTTAGAGTCTGCAATGTGCTGGAGATCTCGTGGTACGATGTACAATATGTCTATGACTGTCTCTGTATGCACTTTATGGGATGGAGATTACAAATGGGATTAAGGGTCTGGGGGCTTTGGGGCAGTAGATTTGTGCCTCCCTGTGGCTGGGGGTCTCTTGTGACACACCATGTAACATTGGCCGCTTACCTTCCAGTATATTATTGAATTGTTTTCCTAGTGCCGTCTCCGCACATCGAGGTCTTTGTTCTCGGGATTGGAGGAGCCGCTGCTTGTAATAGTCTGTATTATATAATTATTGTGCCTCATTATTAGGCATCTCCGCCGCGTCCCTCCTTTGTATTGTTTTGTGTTTCACATGAATTAAAACACCCGCTTGGACCGAGTAATCCAACAGCATAGCCGGGACCGGGCAGGAGACAAGTGGCTCTTCAGTGCGAGGCGGGAGAGGACCCAAGACTGAAGAGTCTATGGGAATAATGAGGAGGCAGGATCCAGCTCTGTGCAGCCGTATCCGAGGAATAGGATAGGCTGTATTCTCAGTGATGGCACCGCTGCTCTCTAGTGATGGATAGGCTGTATTCTCAGTGATGACACTGCTGCTCTCTAGTGATGGATAGGCTGTATTCTCAGTGATGGCACCGCTGCTCTCTAGTGATGGATAAGCTGTATTCTTAGTGATGGCACCGCTGCTCTCTAGTGATGGATAGGCTGTATTCTCAGTGATGTCACCGCTGGTCTCTAGTGAGGGATAGGCTGTATTCTCAGTGATGTCACCGCTGGTCTCTAGTGAGGGATAGGCTGTATTCTCAGTGATGTCACCGCTGCTCTCTAGTGATGGATAGGCTGTATTCTCAGTGATGGCACCGCTGCTCTCTAGTGATGGATAGGCTGTATTCTCAGTGATGGCACCGCTGCTCTCTAGTGTTGGATAGGCTGTATTCTCAGTGATGGCACCGTTGCTCTCTAGTGATGGATAGGCTGTATTCTCAGTGATGGCACCGCTGCTCTCTAGTGATGGATAGGCTGTATTCTCAGTGATGTCACCGCTGCTCTCTAGTGATGGATAGGCTGTATTCTCAGTGATGTCACCGCTGCTCTCTAGTGATGGATAGGCTGTATTCTCAGTGATGGCACCGCTGCTCTCTAGTGATGGATAGGCTGTATTCTCAGTGATGTCACCGTTGCTCTCTAGTGAGGGATAGGCTGTATTCTCAGTGATGTCGCTGGTGCTCTCTAGTGATGGATAGGCTGTATTCTCAGTGATGTCACCGTTGCTCTCTAGTGAGGGATAGGCTGTATTCTCAGTGATGTCACCGCTGCTCTCTAGTGATGGATAGGCTGTATTCTCAGTGATGCCACCGCTGCTCTCTAGTGATGGATAGGCTGTATTCTGGTTGGACCATGTCATCCTGATATATTACTGGGATGATGCCTCCTACTACAGTATTTTATCTTCTGAATGTATAATGGCCATCTGCATCCAGAAACGCTGGGGAGCTCTGGCGCGTCACTTGCCGGCTCGTTAATTAGATGGAGACGTGACTTGCGGGAAATAACAGGTGGATTGTTCTGTCTTTCTCTCTTTGTTGGATCCTGGGAAGGGAAGAAGTTTTATAATAGAGAATCAGAAAGATCCGTCGGTTCTCCCGGGTGACCTGTCACTGTATCTGTCGCGGTGACCACAAGCCCATTACGTCTCCGCACAGTTGTTTCCTTGTGATTGTTGTAAACGTTCCCTTCAACCATTTCTGGCTTTAGGAAGTGACTGCTGCGGCTTGGAGGATTATTTATCTGCTAAAGTAAAATAAGTGAAGCAAAATGCTTGACCCCGCATGCCATCCCGCACCCCACGTGTCCTGGAGGATACCTGTCCTGACAACTGAGGGCCCCTGTGCACTGGCAATGTATGGGCCACCACTGACAGAACCAAGGACAATACTGGGTTGTCCTCTCCATCCTGGCCAGTAAAGAGGGGTCCTGATTGAGGGAACCTTGTCTTTGGCATACAGAAGATTTCCCTAGTGGCCATCTAGGGTACTGAACGGTAGTTAGTACGCTGCTAGTGGTCTATGGCATTAAAGGGGTTGCTTGGAGCATCATCTGATGGTCAGGAGTGTGACAAGGAGGATTCATATGTTAAACCATCCTGGGGATAGAGTGGGCCCCTGTAGTGTCATGTCCCTTGTAGAGCTGAATTATTTAAAGATGCTGAAGGAAGTCAGAAGCGCAGTGTGGCCAGCATGACTGCGCTCCTAAGTGACTCTCATTCTTGTTCCATTGCCCTGGTCTGCACCATATCCTCTCTCCAATACGGCTCCAGACAGAGGAAGCTTGAAGCATTTAGAAATTTTGCTCACAGCCACATCTTCATGGACCTAAGTGCAGGTTGCCTGCGCCTTTCTCATAAGCTAAATTTAGTTCCACAATTGACGTCTGAAGCCGGAAGTTGGAGAAGCTTCAAATTTGTAAACTTCTGGACGTCCAGAGTGAAAGATTATGAACAGAGTAAGAGCGAAGCTACAAGACGAGACAGAAACCTGTTCTGAGAACTTCTGGTGCAGCCCATGTAACCATGAACCCAAACCCAAACTCTAGCACCGAGTGCAGGATCTATCACGCTCTGCTATACTCTCTAAAATCTGCCGTGTATTCGGACAAATATCAGTCTACCATCCCAAACCATCCTGATAAACCAGGGATAGTACCCATAAATGGAGGCACCGGGACTGCGGTATTTTCTTATATTTATTATCCAGGGCCTCCTTCCTTCTAAAATTAACTTTTATAATAAGCTTATGAGCCAGAAGGGCTCTGGGGGGGGGGGGGGGGGTTTAACCAGAGCACCTCCATGCTGCAGATTCACAGACTGTTACACTGTGCAGGAACACTTCTCACTCCCACTGGGGGTCATTTACTAAGGGCCCGATTCGCGTTTTCCCGACGTGTTACCTGAATATTTCCGATTTGCGCCGCTTGTACATGAATTGCCCCGGGTTTTTGGCGCACGCGATCGGATTGTGGCGCATCGGGGCCGGCATGC
>NC_092420.1:90449372-90576409 GCF_040894005.1 Engystomops pustulosus | reverse complement strand
ATACCAGGGAGGGGGGGATCATGGAGATTAGTTTATACCAGGGAGGGGGGGATCATGGAGATTAGTTTATACCAGGAAGGGGGGGGGGGGGGGGATCATGGAGATTAGTTTATACCAGGAAGGGGGGGGGGGGGGGGGGGATCATGGAGATTAGTTTATACCAGGGAGGGGGGGGATCATGGAGATTAGTATATACCAGGGAGGGGGGGGGGATCATGGAGATTAGTATATACCAGGGAGGGGGGGGGGATCATGGAGATTAGTATATACCAGGGAGGGGGGATCATGGAGATTAGTATATACCAGGGAGGGGGGGGGGATCATGGAGATTAGTATATACCAGGGAGGGGGGGGGGATCATGGAGATTAGTATATACCAGGAAGGGGGGGGGGGATCATGGAGATTAGTATATACCAGGGAGGGGGGATCATGGAGATTAGTATATACCAGGAAGGGGGGGGGGATCATGGAGATTAGTATATACTAGGAATGGCGGGGGGTTTTATTGATTGGTTTATAACTTGGGGGGGGGTTGGGAATCATATAGATTAGTATATACCGGGGAGGGGATCATGGAGTTTAGTAATCGTGGGTGGGGGGGGAATAATATAGAGATTAGTATATACCGGAGGGAGGCCTACAGATATATATACCAAGAGGTATATACCGGGGGTTGGAAACATGGAGATCAGTAAATACTGTGGGAGTCGGGGGGGCATAGAGAATAGTATATAAGGGGGACACACACATAGAGATCAGTTTATACAGGGGGGCATAGGGATCAGTATATACCGTGGGGGGGTTTATAGAGATTAGTACATAGGGGGGGGGGGGGGGCATAGAGATCAGTATATTCCAGGGGAGGAGATGGGGGTATAGTCAGGTCAGTGCAGGTGGTGATCTGTCCGGACCCCAGACTTGTTCTATGGCCTCCTGTAATGTGGCGATCCTGGTCTTGATTCTGCTCCTTCTGTCTGAACAGGCTCCTATAAGATCTGCACATTTTTGAGGCTTGTTCATTCTCTGCTTTCTCTGGGGCGGGGGGCAGTGGATCTTATCAGCTCTGTACCTGCTGCTGATACATTGTAACGCTGTTTGACCTATGACCTCCACACTCCTAATCGTGCTGTGTCGTGTAATGCGACCTCTTGTAATGAGCCGCTCCGTGCACTGGACGCCGCCCCCCGCCCCTTTAATCAGCACAAATCCAGTGGGAATGGCTGCGGCGCCCGTATTTATGGTTATGGGTGGCTGCGGTCATGTGACTCTTGACGCCATTCTTGTGGTTTGTTACAAGTTCTTGCGGTTGTTATGATCTCTGCTTGCTGTCATTGATTGGTACACACGATTTTCCACCTTGGTGATGAAGGAAGCCGCTGAGGGTTTGTTACAGTGTTTCTGGTCTTAAGGTCTCCTACTTGGACACATTGAAGACAGCGTGGACTGAGGGGAGGTGTGTGTAGAGCACACAAGGGTCTTGCGGCCTGTTACATTGTACCAAAGCCGCAGCAGTGCATTTTCTGACGACTCTTGTGTTATTTTCCAGCGCCTCGTGACCGCCGGACGCCCCAACTCCTGGATGTATTAAAATGTGAACATCGCCTCTATAATCAGTGAAACCAACTCAGGGAACAATGGATCGGAATAAACGAAATTCCATTGCCGGATTCCCGCCTCGGTTGGAGCGTATTGAGGACACCGTCACGGGAGAGGGCGGGATCGGGCAGCTGGGCAGAGTCTACTCCTCCTCCTACAACGCGCTCATCAGCGCCTTCTCCAGGCTGACGCGGCTCGATGATTTTACCTGCGAGAAGATTGGGTCAGGATTCTTCTCCGAGGTTTTTAAGGTGATTTTTTTTTTTTTTTTTATGTGGTTTGTTTCTTCACCACTTTTAGAGGGAACCTGTCAGCAGGCGCAACAGTGACTGGGGACATGTCCTCACACTGCTGTGCTCTGCAATGAACTGCTCTGAGGAGAGGAACCATGAAGACGCATGGAATATAAATCCATATATCACAGTCCTGCTGCTACTAACAACATACACAAAGGTCTGATTACACATAATGGTTAAGATAATCACTTGCCCTTAGTACATGGAGAAGGTTTTGTTTATATCCCCAGACTCTAGCTATAATGTACGCTAGAGTGATGCGGATGTGACTAGAGTGTTATATGGTTTGTATATTGTGACGTGTTTAGTGTGGGGTCATGTCCCCGGTCACACGCCCTCTGTACAGCATATCAAATGGAGCTGGGACTTTTGAGAAATCTCCAGATTGTGTTGGTTTCTCTTTTGGTTTTCTGCCGGGATTAATGACAATCCACGTATAAACACTACTGCGCCACAGAGAACAGCACCGCGGTGATGGTAAATATGTTAGAGAAGCTAGTGTGGCTGATAACAGAGAGTAATAGATTGTATCCCCCCTGTACAGTCTCCTCTCCCCAGATGAAATGGCTGATAACAGAGAGTAATAGATTGTAACCCCCCTGTACAGTCTCCTCTCCCCAGGGTGAAATGGCTGATAACAGAGAGTAATAGATTGTATCCCCCTGTACAGTCTCCTCTCCCCAGGATGTAATGGCTGATAACAGAGAGTAATAGATTGTATCCCCCTGTACAGTCTCCTCTCCCCAGGGTGAAATGGCTGATAACAGAGAGTAATAGATTGTATCCCCCTGTACAGTCTCCTCTCCCCAGGGTGAAATGGCTGATAACAGAGAGTAATAGATTGTATCCCCTGTACAGTCTCCTCTCCCCAGGATGTAATGGCTGATAACAGAGAGTAATAGATTGTAACCCCCCTGTACAGTCTCCTCTCCCCAGGATGAAATGGCTGATAACAGAGAGTAATAGATTGTAACCCCCTGTACAGTCTCCTCTCCCCGGGATGTAATGGCTGATAACAGAGAGTAACAGATTGTATCCTCCTGTACAGTCTCCTCTCCCCGGGATGTAATGGCTGATAACAGAGAGTAATAGATTGTATCCCCCTGTACAGTCTCCTCTCCCCAGGGTGAAATGGCTGATAACAGAGAGTAATAGATTGTATCCCCCTGTACAGTCTCCTCTCCCCAGGATGAAATGGCTGATAACAGAGAGTAATAGATTGTATCCCCCTGTACAGTCTCCTCTCCCGGGATGTAATGGCTGATAACAGAGAGTAATAGATTGTATCCCCCTGTACAGTCTCCTCTCCCAAGGATGTAATGGCTGATAACAGAGAGTAATAGATTGTATCCCACTGTACAGTCACCAATCTCTGGGATGAAATGGCTGATAACAGAGAGTAATAGATTGTATCCCCTTAGTACAGTCTCCTGTACCCGGGATGAAATGGCTGATAACAGAGAGTAATAGATTGTATCCCCCTGTACAGTCACCAATCTCTGGGATGAAATGGCTGATAACAGAGAGTAACAGATTGTATCCCCCTGTACAGTCTCCTCTCCCCGGGATGTAATGGCTGATAACAGAGAGTAAACAGATTGTATCCCCCTGTACACAGGTATCTTTGCTCCTCTCAGGGGTTTGTGTGGTTTCTCGTCTTCTTTGTCCTGTTATTATACTCGCTGGTCTGTACTTTCCTTCTGGTGATGTGTAATTATGGCTCCAGGTACGTGATGTCCGGGCTGGGGCTGTACCTGACAGGAGGAGCAGCGAGGTTGTAGTACTACAAGTCCCAAAGTGACTAACCAGGTCATTCTAGGGTTTTGTCTTGTTCACCTTTTGTTGTTAATAAAACTTTGGCGATTCAAATATACTTCATACCAATCACAGTTCAGCTTTCTTTTTATAGAAGATTGAAAGCTGCACTCTGGTTGGCTCTTCTGGATATTGTTCCTTCTCCCTTTGGCCGCCATTTTGTGTTGCTGTGGCAGTCGCCCGCCCGCTTCCTCACGTTCTGTGGTGTTTATATGTAACGTCTCCTCGAATAAGATGGGGATTCTTTACATGGCGCATCCTGAGGAAAAACACAGTCGCAGAAATCCCCCCCCCCCCCTCTTCGCCCATATATCACCTCCCTACAGAGCCCAGCCCCCCCATATATCACCTCCCTACAGAGCCCAGCCCCCCATATATCACCTCCCTACAGAGCCCCCCCCCCCATATATCACCTCCCTACAGAGCCCCCCCATATATCACCTCCCTACAGAGCCCCCCCCCATATATCACCTCCCTACAGAGCCCCCCCCCCATATATCACCTCCCTGCAGAGCCCCCCCCCCGTATATCACCTCCTACAGAGCCCCCCCCCATATATCACCTCCCTACAGAGCCCCCCCCCCATATATCACCTCCCTACAGAGCCCCCCCCATATATCACCTCCCTACAGAGCCCCCCCCATATATCACCTCCCTACAGAGCCCCCCCCCATATATCACCTCCCTACAGAGCCCCCCCCCCCATATATCACCTCCCTACAGAGCCCCCCCCCCATATATCACCTCCCTACAGAGCCCCCCCCATATATCACCTCCCTACAGAGCCCCCCCCATATATCACCTCCCTACAGAGCCCCCCCCATATATCACCTCCCTACAGAGCCCCCCCCCATATATCACCTCCCTACAGAGCCCAGCCCCCCCATATATCACCTCCCTGCAGAGCCCCCCCCATATATCACCTCCCTGCAGAGCCCCCCCCCATATATCACCTCCCTGCAGAGCCCCCCCCCATATATCACCTCCCTGCAGAGCCCCCCATATATCACCTCCCTGCAGAGCCCCCCCATATATCACCTCCCTGCAGAGCCCCCCCATATATCACCTCCCTGCAGAGCCCCCCCATATATCACCTCCCTGCAGAGCCCCCCCATATATCACCTCCCTGCAGAGCCCCCCCATATATCACCTCCCTGCAGAGCCCCCCCATATATCACCTCCCTGCAGAGCCCCCCCATATATCACCTCCCTGCAGAGCCCCCCATATATCACCTCCCTGCAGAGCCCCCCCATATATCACCTCCCTGCAGAGCCCCCCCATATATCACCTCCCTGCAGAGCCCCCCCATATATCACCTCCCTACAGAGCCCCCCCATATATCACCTCCCTACAGAGCCCCCCCCATATATCACCTCCCTACAGAGCCCCCCCCCATATATCACCTCCCTACAGAGCCCCCCCAATATATCACCTCCCTACAGAGCCCCCCCCATATATCACCTCCCTACAGAGCCCCCCCCATATATCACCTCCCTACAGAGCCCCCCCCATATATCACCTCCCTACAGAGCCCCCCCCATATATCACCTCCCTACAGAGCCCCCCCCATATATCACCTCCCTACAGAGCCCCCCCCCCCATATATCACCTCCCTGCACAGCCCCCCCATATATCACCTCCCTACAGAGCCCCCCCATATATTACCTCCCTACAGAGCCCCCCCATATATTACCTCCCTACAGAGCCCCCCCATATATTACCTCCCTACAGAGCCCCCCCCCCCCCATATATCACCTCCCTACAGAGCCCCCCATATATGACCTCCCTACAGAGCCCCCCCCATATATCACCTCCCTACAGAGCCCCCCCATATATTACCTCCCTACAGAGCCCCCCCATATATCACCTCCCTACAGAGCCCCCCCCATATATCACCTCCCTACAGAGCCCCCCATATATTACCTCCCTGCACAGCCCCCCCATATATTACCTCCCTGCACAGCCCCCCCATATATTACCTCCCTGCACAGCCCCCCCATATATTACCTCCCTGCACAGCCCCCCCATATATTACCTCCCTGCACAGCCCCCCCATATATTACCTCCCTGCACAGCCCCCCCATATATTACCTCCCTGCACAGCCCCCCCATATATTACCTCCCTGCACAGCCCCCCCATATATTACCTCCCTGCACAGCCCCCCCATATATTACCTCCCTGCACAGCCCCCCCATATATTACCTCCCTACAGAGCCCCCCCATATATTACCTCCCTACAGAGCCCCCCCCCCCATATATCACCTCCCTACAGAGCCCCCCATATATGACCTCCCTACAGAGCCCCCCCCATATATCACCTCCCTACAGAGCCCCCCCATATATTACCTCCCTACAGAGCCCCCCCATATATCACCTCCCTACAGAGCCCCCCCATATATTACCTCCCTGCAGAGCCCCCCCCCATATATTACCTCCCTGCAGAGCCCCCCCCCATATATTACCTCCCTGCAGAGCCCCCCCCCATATATTACCTCCCTACAGAGCCCCCCCCCATATATTACCTCCCTACAGAGCCCCCCCCCCTTATATCACCTCCCTGCAGAGCCCCCCCATAGATCACCTCCCTGCACAGCCCCCCCCCCATAGATCACCTCCCTGCAGAGCCCCCCCCCCCATAGATCACCTCCCTGCAGAGCGCCCCCCCTATATATATCACCTGCCTGCCGAGTCCCCCTTGCATTACTATACTCTTGCTGTGTGTAATGTATGATGACAGGAGGCTCCTGTGTCGCCCCGCGGCTCCTCTGATCTCGTGTTCCGGGTGGAGCCGTATAATGTGGGTGACTGTCAGGGCGGAGGTCAAATGCCAGATTATAGTTGTTTTTACGAGATGGTAACCGTAAAGGAGTGTGTACGGCCGCCGGCCAATATTATCCACACGAGAGCGCCCCACAGAGGTGCAGGGATAAGCGTCAGATACTATTCTCTGGTGGCTGTCACTTAGGTCAACACCTTCATTCCTGCTGCATAGGGTTGTGGGTAATGTAGTTTGCGCAGCTATACATGAATGCAACTCACCACCCATAATGCACTGCAGCATGTTGTGTGCACCCGTCACACCTGAACCTGTGAGATGCGATGTTCTGCACCCTGAGGGCTAAGAGCAGCATCAGGATTGTGGGTGCAGATGGGATCGCTTTCCTGCCTAATCTATAGGGGGTGCAGCAGTGAACAGAGCGCTAGATCCAGTGATGGCACAACCTATGGAGGGGGGGGGGGGCGCTGCAGTGCAGAAAGCGAGACATCCAGTGACGGCACGGTCTATAGGGGGCACTGCAGTGCACAGCACACTACATCCAGTGATAGCACGGTCTATAGGGGGCGCTGCAGTGCACAGCACGCTACATCCAGTGATAGCACGGTCTATAGGGGGCGTTGCAGTGCACAGCTCGCTACATCCAGTGACGGCACGGTCTATAGGGGGCACTGCAGTGCACAGAGAGACACATACAGTGACGGCACAGGCTATAGGGGGCGCTGCAGTGCACAGCTCGCTACATCCAGTGATGGCACGGTCTATAGGGGGCGCTGCAGTGCACAGCTCACTACATCCAGTGACGGCACGGTCTATAGGGGGCACTGCGGTGCACAGCACACTACATCCAGTGATGGCACAGTCTATAGGGGGCGCTGCAGTGCACAGCTCGCTACATCCAGTGATGGCATGGTCTATAGGGGGCACTGCGGTGCACAGCACACTACATCCAGTGATGGCACGGTCTATAGCAGTGGTGGCGAACCTTTTAGACACAGAGTGCCCAAACTACAACCAAAACCCACGTATTTTTCGCAAAGTGCCAATGCGACAATTCAAGTAGTGACTTAACTGTGTCACAGGTTTAAATTGTATAGGACCCTGAGGACACCAATACAGTAGAAAGAAGGAGAAGAAGTTTGGATTATCATTGTAGATTCCTTCTAGGGTCCTGGGCTGCCTGGGACTGCAAGACGCCTTAAAGAAAACCTACCACTTGAAGTGGCAAGTATAAGAGGGAACTACCGAGCACCAGCTCAGGGTGAGCTGGTGCCGGAGCTTATTTTTGTTAGTGTTTTAAACCGCAGTATCGCGGTTTAAAACACTTTTTAAACTTTATGGCCGAAGCTGCTTCGGCGCAGGGAGGTACGCGGTCGGTGCACCAATGCGTGCGACCGTGCGCACGGCTCTCCTTCACTTCCTATGTAGCCGCGTGCACGGTCGCGCACATGGTGCGCCGAGCGCGTACCTCCCTGCGCCGAAGCAGCTTTGGCCATAAAGTTTAAAAAGTGTTTTAAACCGCGATACTGCGGTTTAAAACACTAACAAAAATAAGCTCCGGCACCAGCTCACCCTGAGCTGGTGCTCGGTAGTTCCCTCTTATACCTGCCACTTCAAGTGGTAGGTTTCCTTTAAGTCCTCTCTGGCAAACTCTACCCTGGGGTGATGGCAAGGGTGCCCGTACAGAGGGCTCTGAGTGCCACCTCTGGCACCCGTGCCATAGGTTCGCCACCACTGGTCTATAGGTTTATAGTTTCTCGCTACTTCAACCTTTGCAAGTCCCCATCTGTATTTTAATACCAATTGGGGAAAATCCTCTTCATCTGCGTCTGTGAAAGTGACAACCAGTAGACGCCAGCACAGCTCCTCCGGGATAAGTCTGCACTGCGACACTTTCATGGCTTCTGTGTTAATACGTGAGTGGGAAAGTTGGGTGGTGGCGCCAATGGATCAGTACTGATGGGACACAACCCTTTATGCTGTCGGTCACTGCTACGTGTTATGGGGTGACCCCTGGTATGTGGCGCTGACGTTTACTCATTTGCACTTGTTACTTCCCAGGTTCGTCACCGGACATCTGATCAGGTCATGGCGCTGAAGATGAACAAGCTGAGCAGCAATCGGGCCAACATGCTGAAGGAGGTGCAGCTGATGAACCGCCTGTCGCACCCCAATATACTAAGGTAAGACCACGTGGGCGTTATTACACTGCACCGTACTGATCTGCTTCACCACCAAAGCTGCATCCATAGCTCTTCATTACTGTGATAGCAGATCCCCCCCCCCACATTGGGTAAGTGTGGGGTGTAAATGTACAGTCACCTCATCTCCCACAATGCAGTGCAGCCTGTGCACATGGGGGGTGCAGGGGTTTGTGCCCATAGCTGTGGGGTCTCCAGGGCTGGATGTGCGCAAAAAAGATACACAGGTGTGAGGCTGTGGGAGGAGCCTCTGTTAACCCCTTCCCTCCCAGGGCCACAGGTAGGCACCTGGGTGTGAGACTGAGGGATGAGCCTTTGTTAACCCCTTCCCTCCCTGCAGGGTGTTGCTCACGGTGCGCTGCCTCCTTGGCTTAGCAGATTTTGGCAGCTTTCGTCCTTTCTATTTACGCTGCGCGATCTCCTCGTATTTGATGAATCTCCAACTTGTGTTGCAGTTTCGCCGTGCGGCTCTTTATGAGGTATTTTTAGCAAGTAAAATGTTTGCCGAGTGAGCTCATACCCCAGAGATCGCGCTGCGGCTCCTGATCCTGGGGGTTTATGCCAAAAAACCTCATTTTTATTAAAGAACTTTTCCAAACTTTTTTTGTGTTCTCTCCAAGTGAAACTATAACCGGCTCCTCGCGGTGGGGAGCATTGACGTGTTCAACCGAATGGTATCTCCCCGGGTCAGTGACCTGCAGATGTATACGGTAGCCGCTGAGCATTGGCGCGGTTTGTGGCAACAGATGGAAGTCACTTTAAGACGAGATCAGTCATCAGCGCAGACTTGTTCCTGGAGATGCCGCCATCTATCGGGCCTCTGTATCGGGGGATATATAACGGGTCACATTCAGTCACTTGACCGCCTGACCCGGCGCGGCCTGCGGAGCGTAACGTTAGAATGTCAGACCCTTTTAACGATTGGCCGCCCTCCAGCGTGACGCAGCGGCCCGGATCCACTTACTGCTCACAGCTTTAGACTTTTGCAGGAGATAAAGGTTTGATTTCACTCTGATCCGGATACCGAGGAGGGGTCTCCCCTACATTAACCCTTCAGTCACATTCTGAATCTTGTACTACACCTTCCTCCGATTGGTCCTACTAAAACAGCTGGTCTCTCCTGATACATGCAGAGAAGATGTATGTTCACCCTTGTCAGTGAGTGGCACCCATAGGTATCTGTATGTAAGAGCTCGGACTGGTGTTTCCCTCTGTGCTCCAATCACCCATCTTATAATGGTTTGGTTCAAAGGGGTGGTGAAAGATTTGATGCCTTTTTTTAGAAAAATATAGAAAAACGCACACATTCTCCTCTCCTGAGCCTGGAGCAGGGTCAGTGACATCCGGCACATGGTGGACATGATGGTGGAGCAGAGCATCCTGGGTCTGCCCGGTGTATGTTGTATTGCAGTACAATGTGGACCCCGCATGTAAATGTGTGCGATCAGTTGCTGTGAGGGCAGCGTTTGGGCTTTTGTGGTGTTTAGTCCTAGGCATATGCCGGTGACGGATGATCCGTGTATCCGCCTGCGGTCTGTGAGTCATGGCTGCGGTAACACTCATCTTATTATCTCTTCCTGCAGGTTTATGGGGGTCTGTGTCCACCAGGGGCAGCTACACGCGCTGACGGAGGTAAGTCCCTTTCATTTCGCATGAAGTTGATGTAACCCACCGCCGCACTCACTTGTGAAATATCCCGCCACTGCACTACATAACACTCCCGCTCTTAACCCCTTCATAGCTGTATCAGTCAACCCTCCATTATACTCTGTCATGGCCCTGTGTTGGGGGGTTGTCATCTTCCGTCGGTTGCGCTCTGTGGTCTCATTTGGCGGTCAGGATCAGTCTTGTGATGTATTTGAGCAGTTATTGATGCAATACATGGGGTTATTTCAGTAATTATTTCTCTTCTACACATCCTGAGGCTCTGTCTGCCCACAGTGATCTGCAGAGCTGACAATCTGATGCTGCAGACGTGGGTGAATGGTTATATATAGCATCGGGGCTGGCGTCTCCTTCCGTCTGGATGAGAGGTGACGCAGGAGCGCAGGGAGTGATTATCATTCCTGCTGCGGATGATTGATTTTCAGGGTGAGGGTCTCGCTGACTCCCCCTTCACCTCCTCAATTTGATGGGGTCAGGTGACTGCGCTGTAAAGTATTAATTTGTAAGAGCAGACTCCATCTCCAGAACAAAGGATCCGGTGGAGCGTCCTGCACTATTAGCAGGTAATGAGATCCGCTGCAGTCAGATTTCTACAATCCTGAGCTTGTTACGGAGCATTAGCGCGCGGCGAGCGATCTGCGAGATATCGTCTCATGTTTTGTGTGTATCACCGCCACTTGTGGTGAGGAACAGAGAGAAGAATAAATGCATTGCATACTATCTATAGATCCCCTGCAGACAGGGGTCCAGGGGGAGGTGCTATGTAGAGGCAAGTGCTCAGGCCCCGCCTCCTCTCTGGTCCTGGGAGATTCTCGGTCACAGTAAGTGAAGCGTTGGCGGTCGTCCTGCATTGTTTGCGCTCGGTCTCCTCTGTACACATAGTGCGCAGGTGACTGCCAAATCAAACAACCTGAGCTGAGAAATATTCCATTGTTATGTAGGAACAGAGGGTGTGAAGGGACACGGTGACATCATCACCCTGCAGCTTCCTGTCACATCTCCTATGACATCATAATATGAGATGTAAAATAATAAGGCGTGTACTCTCCCAAATGCAGGTAGTGAGTGACCCAGGTAGCTGGTGACCTCTGCCCTCCCAAATATAGAGCAACCACAGTGCGAGCTACAGAGCAGATACCAGAGAACAGTGATGTCACCTGCTGCGTAACATCACTGCTACCTGTCCTCTCCTCCTGTATAATATCACTGCTACCTGTCCTCTCCTCCTGTATAATATCACTGCTACCTGTCCTCTCCTCCTGTATAATATCACTGCTACCTGTCCTCTCCTCCTGCATAATATCACTGCTACCTGTCCTCTCCTCCTGTATAATATCACCGCTACCTGTCCTCTCCTCCTGCATAATATCACTGCTATCTGTCCTCTCCTCCTGTACAATATCACTGCTACCTGTCCTCTCCTCCTCTGTAATATCACTGCTACCTGTCCTCTCTTCCTGCATAATATCACCGCTACCTGTCCTCTCCTCCTGCATAATATCACTGCTACCTGTCCTCTCCTCCTGTATAATATCACTGCTACCTGTCCTCTCCTCCTGTATAATATCACTGCTACCTGTCCTCTCATCCTGCGTACTGTCACCGCTACCGGGCCTCTCCTCCTGTATAATATCACTGCTACCTGTCCCTCTCCTCCTGTATAATATCACTGCTACCTGTCCCTTCCTCCTGTATAATATCACTGCTACCTGTCCCTTCCTCCTGTATAATATCACTGCTACCTGTCCCTTCCTCCTGTATAATATCACTGCTACCTGTCCCTTCCTCCTGTATAATATCACTGCTACCTGTCCCTTCCTCCTGTATAATATCACTGCTACCTGTCCCCCTCCTCCTGTATAATATCACCACTGTCTGTCATAGTTGGTGCTAGGTTAGGCCTCCTTATAATGCGGCTGTCACAGTAGAGGGGTAATGGCGCCCCCTCCTGCTCCGTCACTAGATGGGCGGTGCAGTACAAGCACTGGCGCCCCCTTCCTGCAGTGTGTGATCTCATGACTCCTTCTTTTCCAGTACATTAATAGCGGAAACCTGGAGCAGCTCCTGGACAGTAACCAATACCTGCCGTGGACGGCACGGGTCAAGCTGGCGCTGGATGTGGCCCTGGGTCTGGCCTATCTCCACTCCAAAGGGATCTTCCATCGAGACCTGACATCCAAGGTGGGTGAGCATAAAGGTGGTAGGGGCAATAGACCTTTCAGGGGCGTGGCTATGGGGGCAGAGGTCACAGTTCCCCTGCAGCCTTGGCTCCTCTGTGATTAGTGAAGATGGATAGGATTTTGTTGCTTGTTGTCTGTGAATAGAAGCATTGATCTTTATGTTCAGGAACTTGAATATAAAATTGATACCTTATACCTCTTACAGCTGAAGGTTTGTTACAATGTGCCCAGTGTAGACAGTCCTCCACAGCCATGAGAGTCCTGCAGGAGTCTGTGCATATGGGCAGCCAAGACATTAGACACAGAAGGGATTTTAATGAACATTTGAATATTCATAATCCTCAAGATTATGTCCTGGATATAGCAATGATATTATACAGGAGGAGGGGACAGGTAGCGGTGATATTATACAGGAGGAGGGGACAGGTAGCTGTGATATTATACAGGAGGAGGGGACAGGTAGCTGTGATATTATACAGGAGGAGGGGACAGGTAGCAGTGATATTATACAGGAGGAGGGGACAGGTAGCAGTAATATTATACAGGAGGAGGGGACAGGTAGCAGTGATATTATACAGGAGGAGGGGACAGGTAGCGGTGATATTATACAGGAGGAGGGGACAGGTAGCGGTGATATTATACAGGAGGAGGGGACAGGTAGCAGTGATATTATACAGGAGGAGGGGACAGGTAGCAGTGATATTATACAGGAGGAGGGGACAGGTAGCAGTGATATTATGCAGGAGGAGGTGACAGGTAGCGGTGATATTATACAGGAGGAGGTGACGGGTAGCGGTGATATTATACAGGAGGAGGGGACAGGTAGCGGTGATATTATACAAGAGGAGGGGACAGGCAGCAGTGATATTATACAGGAGGAGGGGACAGGTAGCGGTGATATTATACAAGAGGAGGGGACAGGTAGCGGTGATATTATACAGGAGGAGGGGACAGGTAGCGGTGATATTATACAGGAGGAGGGGACAGGTAGCAGTAATATTATGCAGGAGGAGGAGACAGGTAGCGGTGATGTTATCCCTCGTGCTGAGCTGTTCCTGTGTTAAGATCTTTACTGTTAACAGTTTCTGCCCCAGTTCCCTTTTTATTGTTTATTCCTGAGATGCAGAAACTTCCTCCTCATTGACCGCAAAATCATAAGTCACGTTCCTTGTGTTCTGGTGATAGAAATATCTCAGGAGCAAAAGGAGAAGGTTGTAGAAACTATATATAACCTGCAGAATGTGCAGCTCTGGAGTACAATACAGGATGTAACTCAGGATCAGTACAGGATAAGTAATGTCATGTATGTACACAGTGACTGCACCAGCAGCAGAATAGTGAGTGCAGCTCTGGAGTATAATACAGGATGTAACTCAGGATCAGTACAGGATAAGTAATGTCATGTATGTACACAGTGACTGCACCAGCAGCAGAATAGTGAGTGCAGCTCTGGGGTATAATACAGGATTTAACTCAGGATCAGTACAGGATAAATAATGTCATGTATGTACACAGTGACTGCACCAGCAGCAGAATAGTGAGTGCAGCTCTGGAGTATAATACAGGATATAACTCAGGATCAGTACAGGATAAGTAATGTCATGTATGTACACAGTGACTGCACCAGCAGCAGAATAGTGAGTGCAGCTCTGGGGTATAATACAGGATGTAACTCAGGATCAGTACAGGATAAGTAATGTCATGTATGTACACAGTGACTGCACCAGCAGCAGAATAGTGAGTGCAGCTCTGGGGTATAATACAGGATGTAACTCAGGATCAGTACAGGATAAGTAATGTCATGTATGTACACAGTGACTGCACCAGCAGCAGAATAGTGAGTGCAGCTCTGGGGTATAATACAGGATGTAACTCAGGATCAGTACAGGATAAGTAATGTCATGTATGTACACAGTGACTGCACCAGCAGCAGAATAGTGAGTGCAGCTCTGGAGTATAATACAGGATGTAACTCAGGATCAGTACAGGATAAGTAATGTCATGTATGTACACAGTGACTGCACCAGCAGCAGAATAGTGAGTGCAGCTCTGTGGTATAATACAGGATGTAACTCAGGATCAGTACAGGATAAGTAATGTCATGTATGTACAGTGACTGCACCAGCAGCAGAATAGTGAGTGCAGCTCTGGGGTATAATACAGGATGTATAAAGCTCCTCCTCTCTTCTCCTGTCCCGTGTGCTCAGCATTTTTATGAGCAGATGTTCCCTCCTTGGTTTATTCCCTGAGGTTCTGTCTGCAGATGTTTCCGGGTCGGGTTGTACATCGGGGTCTTTGTGTTTGTGCAGGATGCAGAACCTCGCAGTCAGTCAGCACATTGGTCGGGTTTATATTCTGTAGTATGTATAATTTTTCTTTCTTGTGAGTGGACAGCGCCACACAGTGGGCCGCTCCTGTAGTGTCTGCAATCCTTGTATACGGTCACTTTGTGATTTTATGGCACCACAGAACCTGGAAGTACATTCATTGTTAATGGATTATTCAAACCCTCCGCTGCGCTTCAGTCAGTATTTGAGTTACATGAGTTGTGGTCACCTGCGGCCATCACTAGGGGGCGCTCCCTGTATACAGATTTATACCTTTCCCATTGTCTCCCCCTATGTAGTTCTTGGACTGATATATGCACAGGGTGATGAAACAATGTATCTATTGATGAATGTGTTACTCATCTTCCCCTGTGGGGGCGCTGTAGTGCCGTTAAGCTCTGTGCATGGAGGAGACCCCCGCAGTGGCTGTTGCTCTCTGCTGGTGATCCCAGCCTCTTTAACCTCTTGTGATCAGACCTCCATCTCTTGCAGAACTGTCTCATCAGGAGCGATGAGGGCGGGTACTCGGCCGTGGTGGCAGATTTTGGACTGGCAGAGAAGATTCCGGATCACAGGTCAGTACAAAGTCATTACTTGGGTTCAGCAACTTACTCCAGTCACATCCGAAGCTGCTTTCTCGGTTCTGTTGACTGTCCTAATAGTTCAGGTGTTACGTCAGCTAAGCATCTAGCAGAACAGTGAATGCAGCTCTGGATGTAAGCACTCATTAGCGCTGGGGACCTGGCACAGATCACGTCCAGACATGGCGGCCGGGGCTCAGCGCTTCTGCCAGCTGCTACATCAATAACGTCTCCAGCAGCCACCAGAGAGCAATAAACCCACAATGCAGGAGGAGGAGGAGACCCCGCGATCCCCAGAACAGGGTCAGGTATCCCCCTACATGATCCCAACCAGATGCATTATGGGAATCAAGCGAGTGGAACAAACCACCCGACAGTTAATGGAAATTCCTAGGATGTGAGCCGAGAACAGAAATTTTCTTGGAGTTTTATTACGTTTTTCAGAGAGGTTTGTGCTATCCTTCTGCTCCAGTCACATCCAAAGCTTCATAGACTGTAAGCTCTTGCGTCTCCCCTCATCCTCATAGACTGTAAGCTCTTGTATCACCTCCTCATCCTCATAGACTGTAAGCTCTTGTGTCACCCCCTTCATCCTCATAGACTGTAAGCTCTTGTGTCACCCCTTCATCCTCATAGACTGTAAGCTCTTGTGTCACCCCCTCATCCTCATAGACTGTAAGCTCCTGTGTCACCCCCTCATCCTCATAGACTGTAAGCTCTTGTGTCACCCCCTCATCCTCATAGACTGTAAGCTCTTGTGTCCCCCCTCATCCTCATAGACTGTAAGCTCTTGTGTCCCCCCTCATCCTCATAGACTGTAAGCTCTTGTGTCCCCCCTCATCCTCATAGACTGTAAGCTCTTGTGTCACCCCCTCATCCTCATAGACTGTAAGCTCCTGTGTCACCCCCTCATCCTCATAGACTGTAAGCTCTTGTGATCAGGGCCCTCACTCCTCTGTAATGTAATATTATATGTGTATATGTCCTCTGATATGTACAGCCTCAGAATATGATGGCGCCATAGAAATATAGATTATTATTAGTACAACTCGTTCACTGCCCGATTCAAATAGAAGCCGCTTTGGATGCGACTGTAGTTGGGCTGATACCTGGGAGCAGTAGAGTAATGGGGGGTCTGCAGGATCCTGGTGGCTTACAGGAAACTGATGTCAATGAAGCAACAATATATAGATGTGTATATATAGGTCCCCGTGGGGGGGGGGTCCTCTTGGTACCTGTAGGGTGGGAGGTCTCTGGGTCCCTGTGAGGGGGGGGGAGGTCTCTGGATCTATATCTGCAGTATATATAGATTTACGTATCTTTGTTTTCTCCGCAGTGGGGGTGGTGAGAAGTTGGCGGTTGTGGGGTCTCCCTATTGGATGGCTCCGGAGGTCCTGAGAGATGAACCTTACAATGAGAAGGTGAGTGTCCCCCATATTCCAGAGGCCGGGACATGATGGAACCTCTGCTGCAGTCACTGAATGGAACATTATATTTTCACCATCAAACCAGCTGAGGGTTTGTTACAATGTGTCAGAGCAGATGCACCAGCATGGCACTGCAGGCAGATGGCTGTAACCTGTAGTATCTGCTATTACTGAGCCCCTCTAGGTTAAGGCAGGGACCTACCTCTCACCTACATGGAGGGTGCGACACTCTGCGGTCACCACGGTAACTGGCATTGATCAGCAGTGTCAATATTCAGTGGAATTCCTCCGCAACAGAGTAAACCCGCGCCCTGCGCCGCTGCTCACTGATGGTGGAAGATTAACCGCTTATCTGCTACAAAGGGGCGCGGCCAGGCTGTGCACCCCCGGCCACGGCCGCCACTAGAATTATCCACTGTGAGAATGTGATACAATGTACTGAATAGTGATACATTGTAACAAACCTCCACCTGTGTCTTATGCACTGAATGAGCTTGTCAGGCTGGAGGGAGCTGTCGTTGTGCTGCAGCTTGGGGTGTGACTTGTGGGTCCGGGGTCATTAGAATATTCTCCTTCCTCCAGGCCGATGTCTTCTCCTACGGAATCATCTTGTGTGAGATCATCGCTCGGATACAGGCGGACCCCGACTACCTTCCCCGCACAGAGGTAAGTGCACATCCACCACCGCTGATCATGTGACCTGTTTATAGCCCAATAAATGTCTTATCGCTGTATCCATGGTCACATAATACTGATCAGCACAGAGGCCATAAATACCTGGGGGGGAGCCGCCTTAAAGGGACAGTGTTCAATCCTCAAAAATCCAGAGAAAAGTGGATGTAGGTGCAAGAGCGCCCCCTACAGGCTGCAGGAGGAAATACAGGGGGCATGATAGAGTAAGTGTAATGTCTTGGAAAGTCCTGGCAGGATGTCTCTGGGCAACACTTTATGATCAGTGTTTAAGAGGTATTCCTGGTCCTATGATAGGTGATGAGTTTGAGATTTGGGGAGTGTCTGGCAGCCCCTTTGTCCTGGGTTGGCTGCCATTGTTGAGTTCTTTCGGTGTTATCACAGGACAGACATGACCCCTTTATATTTCTCATGTTTAGAACTTCGGCTTGGACTATGACGCCTTCCAGCACATGGTCGGTGACTGCCCCCCGGACTTCCTCCAGCTGACGTTCAACTGCTGCAATGTAAGTATCTCCCCTCCCCACACAGGCCGTGTAGTCAGATGTGTAGTCAGGTCCCCAAATTCCACTGCTATCAAATATTACTCTGTTAGAAATGCCACTGATCCCCCCACCTCCCCTCTAGTAGAGTGATGGAAGGCGCCGCTGATCCCCCTCTCTGTAGTAGACTGATGAAGGCACCGCTGATTCCCCCCCCCCTCTCTGTATTAGACTGATGAAGGCTCCGCTGATCCCCCTCTCTGTAGTAGACTGATGAAGGCTCCGCTGATCCCCCTCTCTGTATTAGACTGATGAAGGCACCTCTGATCCCCCTCTCTCTGTATTAGACTGATGAAGGCAACGCTGATCCCCCTCTCTGTAGTAGACTGATGAAGGCACCGCTGATCCCCCTCTCTGTAGCAGAGTGATGGAAGGCGCCGCTGATTCCCCCCCCCCCCCCTCTCTGTATTAGACTGATGAAGGCTCCGCTGATTCCCCCCCCCCTCTGTATTAGACTGATGAAGGCACCGCTGATCCCCCTCTCTGTATTAGACTGATGAAGGCTCCGCTGCTCCCCCTCTGTATTAGACTGATGAAGGCACCTCTGATCCCCCTCTCTCTGTATTAGACTGATGAAGGCAACGCTGATCCCCCTCTCTGTAGTAGACTGATGAAGGCACCGCTGATCCCCCTCTCTGTATTAGACTGATGAAGGCACCGCTGATCCCCCTCTCTGTATTAGACTGATGAAGGCACCGCAGATCCCCCTCTCTGTATTAGACTGATGAAGGCACCGCAGATCCCCCTCTCTCTGTATTAGACTGATGAAGGCACCGCAGATCCCCCTCTCTGTATTAGACTGATGAAGGCTCAGCTGATCCCCCTCTCTGTAGTAGACTGATGAAGGCACCGCTGATCCCCCTCTCTGTAGTAGACTGATGAAGGCACCGCTGATCCCCCTCTCTGTAGTAGACTGATGAAGGCACAGCTGATCCCCCTCTCTCTGTAGTAGACTGATGAAGGCACCGCTGATCCCCCTCTCTCTGTAGTAGACTGATGAAGGCACCGCTGATCCCCCTCTCTCTGTAGTAGACTGATGAAGGCACCGCTGATCCCCCTCTCTCTGTAGTAGACTGATGAAGGCACCGCAGATCCCCCTCTCTCTGTATTAGACTGATGAAGGCACCGCAGATCCCCCTCTCTCTGTATTAGACTGATGAAGGCACCGCTGATCCCCCTCTCTGTAGTAGACTGATGAAGGCACCGCTGATCCCCCTCTCTGTAGTAGACTGATGAAGGCACCGCTGATCCCCCTCTCTCTGTAGTAGACTGATGAAGGCACCGCTGATCCCCCTCTCTCTGTAGTAGACTGATGAAGGCACCGCTGATCCCCCTCTCTCTGTATTAGACTGATGAAGGCACCGCTGATCCCCCTCTCTCTGTATTAGACTGATGAAGGCACCGCTGATCCCCCTCTCTCTGTAGTAGACTGATGAAGGCAACGCTGATCCCCCTCTCTGTAGTAGACTGATGAAGGCACCGCTGATCCCCCTCTCTGTAGCAGAGTGATGGAAGGCGCCGCTGATTCCCCCCCCCCCCCTCTCTGTATTAGACTGATGAAGGCTCCGCTGATTCCCCCCCCCCCTCTGTATTAGACTGATGAAGGCACCGCTGATCCCCCTCTCTGTATTAGACTGATGAAGGCTCCGCTGCTCCCCCTCTGTATTAGACTGATGAAGGCACCTCTGATCCCCCTCTCTCTGTATTAGACTGATGAAGGCAACGCTGATCCCCCTCTCTGTAGTAGACTGATGAAGGCACCGCTGATCCCCCTCTCTCTGTATTAGACTGATGAAGGCAACGCTGATCCCCCTCTCTGTAGTAGACTGATGAAGGCACCGCTGATCCCCCTCTCTGTATTAGACTGATGAAGGCACCGCTGATCCCCCTCTCTGTATTAGACTGATGAAGGCACCGCAGATCCCCCTCTCTGTATTAGACTGATGAAGGCACCGCAGATCCCCCTCTCTCTGTATTAGACTGATGAAGGCACCGCAGATCCCCCTCTCTGTATTAGACTGATGAAGGCTCAGCTGATCCCCCTCTCTGTAGTAGACTGATGAAGGCACCGCTGATCCCCCTCTCTGTAGTAGACTGATGAAGGCACCGCTGATCCCCCTCTCTGTAGTAGACTGATGAAGGCACAGCTGATCCCCCTCTCTCTGTAGTAGACTGATGAAGGCACCGCTGATCCCCCTCTCTCTGTAGTAGACTGATGAAGGCACCGCTGATCCCCCTCTCTCTGTAGTAGACTGATGAAGGCACCGCTGATCCCCCTCTCTCTGTAGTAGACTGATGAAGGCACCGCAGATCCCCGTCTCTCTGTATTAGACTGATGAAGGCACCGCAGATCCCCCTCTCTCTGTATTAGACTGATGAAGGCACCGCTGATCCCCCTCTCTGTAGTAGACTGATGAAGGCACCGCTGATCCCCCTCTCTGTAGTAGACTGATGAAGGCACCGCTGATCCCCCTCTCTCTGTAGTAGACTGATGAAGGCACCGCTGATCCCCCTCTCTCTGTAGTAGACTGATGAAGGCACCGCTGATCCCCCTCTCTCTGTATTAGACTGATGAAGGCACCGCTGATCCCCCTCTCTCTGTATTAGACTGATGAAGGCACCGCTGATCCCCCTCTCTCTGTAGTAGACTGATGAAGGCAACGCTGATCCCCCTCTCTGTAGTAGACTGATGAAGGCACCGCTGATCCCCCTCTCTGTAGCAGAGTGATGGAAGGCGCCGCTGATTCCCCCCCCCCCCCTCTCTGTATTAGACTGATGAAGGCTCCGCTGATTCCCCCCCCCCCTCTGTATTAGACTGATGAAGGCACCGCTGATCCCCCTCTCTGTATTAGACTGATGAAGGCTCCGCTGCTCCCCCTCTGTATTAGACTGATGAAGGCACCTCTGATCCCCCTCTCTCTGTATTAGACTGATGAAGGCAACGCTGATCCCCCTCTCTGTAGTAGACTGATGAAGGCACCGCTGATCCCCCTCTCTGTATTAGACTGATGAAGGCACCGCTGATCCCCCTCTCTGTATTAGACTGATGAAGGCACCGCAGATCCCCCTCTCTGTATTAGACTGATGAAGGCACCGCAGATCCCCCTCTCTCTGTATTAGACTGATGAAGGCACCGCAGATCCCCCTCTCTGTATTAGACTGATGAAGGCTCAGCTGATCCCCCTCTCTGTAGTAGACTGATGAAGGCACCGCTGATCCCCCTCTCTGTAGTAGACTGATGAAGGCACCGCTGATCCCCCTCTCTGTAGTAGACTGATGAAGGCACAGCTGATCCCCCTCTCTCTGTAGTAGACTGATGAAGGCACCGCTGATCCCCCTCTCTCTGTAGTAGACTGATGAAGGCACCGCTGATCCCCCTCTCTCTGTAGTAGACTGATGAAGGCACCGCTGATCCCCCTCTCTCTGTAGTAGACTGATGAAGGCACCGCAGATCCCCCTCTCTCTGTATTAGACTGATGAAGGCACCGCAGATCCCCCTCTCTCTGTATTAGACTGATGAAGGCACCGCTGATCCCCCTCTCTGTAGTAGACTGATGAAGGCACCGCTGATCCCCCTCTCTCTGTAGTAGACTGATGAAGGCACCGCTGATCCCCCTCTCTCTGTAGTAGACTGATGAAGGCACCGCTGATCCCCCTCTCTCTGTAGTAGACTGATGAAGGCACCGCTGATCCCCCTCTCTCTGTATTAGACTGATGAAGGCACCGCTGATCCCCCTCTCTCTGTAGTAGACTGATGAAGGCACCGCTGATCCCTCTCTCTGCAGTAGACTGATGAAGGCGCCGCTGATCCCCCCCCCCCCCCCCCCTCTCTGTATTAGACTGATGAAGGCACCGCAGATCCCCCTCTCTGTATTAGACTGATGAAGGCTCCGCTGATCCCCCTCTCTCTGTATTAGACTGATGAAGGCTCCGCTGATCCCCCTCTCTGTAGTAGACTGATGAAGGCGCCGCTGATCCCCCCCCCTCTCTGTATTAGACCGATGAAGGCGCCGCTGATCCCACCCCCCCTCTCTGTATTAGACTGATGAAGGCACCGCTGATCCCCCTCTCTGTATTAGACTGATGGAGGCTCCGCTGATCCCCCTCTCTGTAGTAGACTGATGAAGGCACCGCTGATCCCCCTCTCTGTAGTAGACTGATGAAGGCACCGCTGATCCCCCTCTCTCTGTAGTAGACTGATGAAGGCTCCGCTGATCCCCCTCTCTGTAGTAGACTGATGAAGGCACCGCTGATCCCCCCTCTCTGTATTAGACTGATGGAGGCTCCGCTGATCCCCCTCTCTGTAGTAGACTGATGAAGGCTCCGCTGATCCCCCTCTCTGTAGTAGACTGATGAAGGCACCGCTGATCCCCCCTCTCTGTATTAGACTGATGGAGGCTCCACTGATCAGTCAGTGATTTACCTCTTTTTGGCAGATGGACCCCAAGCTCCGTCCTTCCTTCGTGGACGTCGTGAAGCATCTGGAGGAAATGCTGCTGCGTCTGCAGAAGGAGGAGGCAGAACACGAGCGGCGGAGCAACAACCCCGAGATCCCAGAGACCAAGCCTCTTACCAAAGGTGAGTGCTCACTGCTGAGGGGTTGTTACAGTTACATCCAGTGCCTTCTCTCTGACATCTTGTATCCCTCCCCCAAGGGTCCGGTGAGAAGATTCAGGGGGTGAAGCGCCTCATCGCCCTCCCGCAGGACGACAAGATCCCGCAGAAGTCACCGCGGCCCCGCAGGAACATCACCCTCTCCCGCAGTCAGTCCGATGTGTTTGCACGGAAGCCGCTGCGCAAGATCAACGTCCAGGACCCCTTCTACACCCCCAGCAGGGGGCTGCTGCGCAAGGTTAACCCCTTCAGTGCCAGGGAGGACTTAAAGGGAGGGAAGATCAAGTTCTTCGATATGCCCAGCAAGTCCGTCATCTCCCACGTCTTTGACTTGCACTCCCCAAAGATGTCGGGGGGCCTGGTGCGGCAGCCGTTCAGCCAAGACAATGTGGACTATTGCTACGTCCCCAAGAGGCGCTGCAGGTCCCTGCCGGTGTCCCCGGAGCTCCTGAAAAGGGACTGCACCCCCAGTGCTGCCCTCGCCCCCCTGGTGGGCAAGTGTGACCCGGCCCAGCTTAGCAGCGAGGTCCGGGCCAGGCTCCTCTGTAACGTGAAATACGGAGTCCCAGAAATCCCGCCCTATAAACCGCGCTCCCCGGGGCCCGATCCTGCGCAGACCGAGGACATGGACTGCACGGACGGGGACTGTCACCAGCTGCTGGTCAGCATCAGGAAGCCCCCTGAGGACGAGCGCTCACTAGGCTTCAGCTCCGAGGCCATGGAGATAGAGGACGAACTGAACGACAACCCACGCAGCCCCCCGCCGCACCTCGGGGGTCTCTCCTTACTGCCAGTGGACAATGCGGAGAGCAGGGACTGCCTGTGTGACTGCCGCGTGCGCCAGGGACTGGTAAAGATGTGACCCCAGGATGCTGGCGGACCCCCACATAAGGTCTTATGTCAGTGAGGGGGGGAGGGAAGCGCTGTAACCCACGGCAACCTGAAAATAAAAAAAATTGACAATGCAAACAAGCGTTTGTGTTGCCTTGGTTATGGCACCTTCCATACACGTTCTCCACCCTTTCTCATTGTGATCCGGAAAATCCTGGTGTCACCCCAGCAAGGGGGGTCAGTCTGTGACGCCTTAACCTGTTCAGTGCCAGCAGCTCCTGGGTCACATGGAAGAGTCATGTCCCTTCCCGGGGGCCGTGATATTAACCTACAAGTTATAAGGTTACTCTGTCACAATTCATTTTGTGGGGGAGGGGACTGCAGGGCTCCGCCTCCAAGACCTGGAGATCATTATCAGTACAACACTGCCACCTGGTGGTGGTCTGGGCTCACACCACCTGAGCATTTCATCTTTTTATTAAGGGTCCTGCTGTATTTTCTGACTTGCAGTCCCAGCCCTCAGCACCAGCGCCCCCTGGTGATGTTAAAGTGAGTGCAGCCACAGGATTGTTTCTTCAGAACGAGCTTTAGATATCGGCCTCTTATAAGCCCCCAAAAAGGTACAAAATGCTGTAACCGTGACGGCGTCTGCCTGCGCTGCATCAATGATGGGAGAGTCAGCAGAAGTAATAATCTGCCTCCAACCTTGATGGTGCAATCATCTGCAGCACGTGTTGTGTTCTGCAGTCTCCTGCTGGGCAGTGCATGGGCTGCAGACTATTGCACCTAAGTTTTGCTGCTGGAATAAACTTGAATTTGGCACAACCCCCTCTTGCTCGGGTTTTGTGCTGGGAAGAGGGTCACCGGAGCGGATTCTGCAGTATCACAGCAGTTCTCAGACCCTTTCCATAATGTTGCTGTGTGAATGAGGCCCTGATCTGTTAAGCTGTAGCCTGGACTCCCCTACTATCTGCGCCATTGCAGGGAGGGGAGGGTGCAGGATCTTGGGGTGGTCGCACCCTGTGGCCCCCATCTTGGCTGCGATGTGTCATCACTATTGCACGGCTCCGGATCTAAAGACGAAGAGGCACCAAGTGATGAGAATTTTTTGTACATTTTGTTTGATTTGTAAATTTCTGCATTTTTGAACACTGTGATAAAAGTAGAACCACAACTCCCAGCATGCACCATGGCCTGGGGGCGGAGCTGTGGACACTTGAATCCTGTATTTGCACTTGGATGATACATTTCTATGCAATCCTCCTCCTTCTCCTCCGGTTTCTGTATTTATGATTAGTCTTATGTTTCGTGATGATGTCACTGCCGCCGCGGTTTCCTCCGTGTATTTATACTTGTCTCTGTATATAAGATATTTGTAACGAGGAACCAAAGAGGAAATTAAATTAACCCTTTACAGTTTATATTTTGTAGCTCTGTAATTCCATCCTTTTATCTTCCGGATTAAAAACGTCTCTTGCAGTCGCTGTGCGAGTCTGCGCCGTCATTGGAGGGGATTTGTGCATGGGCTTCAGGATCTCTGCTAGCTGTCAGTGAATCATTGTGGACCCTGGATTGGCTGTGAGCAGATATCTCAGCTGTGTAATTTTTTTCAATATATGAGGACACAGTCTCAACAGATTGAAAATAGATTGGGTGACTGTGTCCCTGAGGAGGCGGGGCCTAGTGTCATGCTCCTCCTCCAGGGCCCTGCAACAGCTAGAACTAATTCATTACAATTGAGGGTGGCGGCACATGTTGCGTTAAGAACCCGTTTTTGGTCCGTTTTTAAGCAGTCTTTTAAAAAACTTATACGTTTTTGGGAGTTTTTCCCCAACTATGATGCGTTTTTTTTTAATAAAAACACGTTTTTTTTTAAAGGACTGCTTAAACGGCCTAAAAACGGGTTCAAAACACCACGTGTGCCACCACCCTTACATGGGGGAAAAAAAAATGAAACTTTTTGTAAAAGTTCAGACCTTGTGCTTGGTCCGGGTTTATCCTTTATACTCCACAGCAAAGGCCTAGACCATGTGCCACATGGGCACCAATCACATTTGGGGTATTTTGTTATTCAATATTTACAGACACTTCTGATATTTTTATGAATTAACCAATTTATGATGCAGAATTAACAGCACAAAGACTCTTGGAGCCCAAGGCCCTGGATGTGACCGATGCATCACGACTAACAGAAAGGCCTCATCCGTTACGCTGCATCCAGAAGAAGGGAAAATGCTGCAAAATAGAAACGGTTTATATCGCATAATGATTTTATGTGATCCCCTCAGTCCTCAGCTGCTGTAGCCCCCAATAATCTCTGCCATTGGATTTACAGCAGGCTCATGTTAGGGGCCACAAAAGAGTGGTTCATGTTGCCCAGTGCCCCCAGGAGATTCATAGTGCAGAATTCATGTCACCCAATTTCCTTGCCCCCTGCAGTATTGGGGGGGGGGGGCTGGGATCTGTAT
This sequence comes from Engystomops pustulosus, assembly GCF_040894005.1. Lineage (NCBI taxonomy): Eukaryota > Metazoa > Chordata > Amphibia > Anura > Leptodactylidae > Engystomops > Engystomops pustulosus. The sequence continues at coordinate 90,550,397 of NC_092420.1, read as the reverse complement.
ATCAAGGGCCCCCAGAGTTCATGTCATCCAGTCCCCTCCCTGCAGTATCTGAGCCCCTGCTAACTATCGTCCAGACCCCTATCTATATCATCCCAGCCCTGATGCAGTGAAGGGAGGGGGGCCCTGGGCTTTGTATCGCCCATGTCCCTGTGACATATCGGGCCCCTCGGTCTACAGCTCAGGAGCCCACACTGGAGATCAGCCTCATCTTCTGTGCATGGCCCCGGGATGACTTGGAGAAGACGCTCTTAGCGATCTGCAGGGGGACATTCTTCCCGCTCAGGTAGATCTTATTGATACAGTCCGGGAGACAGCAGGAGGCAGAGTCCTTCTCCTTCAGCAAGCAGACGTAGGCCATGATGTATCCAGTCATGAAGGCATCAAAGCCGGCCCTGTGCGTTCCTCCCTCCGCTGATGATGTGGGTAGGGACGCACCTGCTGGGGCGCAGTCCTGTGATAGGGGAGTCTTCTCTGGTTGGTGAGACGTGGCTGAGGACACAGACTCCAGGAGATTCCTGCTGCCATCTTTGTCATCTTCCATGTGACAGTCAACATTATTCATGAGGGAATCTGTTTCCCCTATCTCTCCCTGCTCCATGTCATTACCTTTAAGGGAGACCCCAGAGTTTAGTTTAGAAGGGGGCAGGGAGTCCATTTCTGTATGAACTTCTGTCCCGGACATTTTCTTTCTCTTCCGCCGTCTTTTCTTCTTCTCTTGTTTGCATTTTTCATCCTCTTCGATGATCAGGTCGATATTATGAGACTGCGCGCACTTCACGCCATTGGGACACCAGCCGTAAGCCTGTAGAGGGAGAGCAACACATTACTGGGGGGCAGGGCACCCCAACACCTAATGTATAGCCATCACCCAGCCTGCCCAATAACAGAGTGATAGATTGTATCCCGCCCTGTACAGTCTCCTCTCCCTGGGATAAAATGGCTGATAACAGAGAGTAATGCAATCCCCATGGCAAACAAGGACACATGATCCTGGTGTGACTACTACTGCACTCACAGAAAAGCGCTCACAGATGTTGGGGGTTTCGGTGCTGGGGTCTGTGGGGTCCGGCAGGGAGCACAGACGATACTCCACATACGCTGACATGGCGGGTGAGTAGTGACAGAACTCTACCACGAGGTGACGGCTGCTGGATTCCATTAGTTTTCCATTTTCACGTTTACTAAAAAGAGAAAACATAATGATGTCATCCACAGAACAGAATAAAGATGGCGGCAAATGGGCAGATACCCCCTCCCCCCAGACACATTGGCTGCCATGGCCCATAGACCCCCAGTGGCCATCATAATGCAGATCCAGTCTTGCTCATACATTGTAACAAACCCTCAGCTGTATCGGTGCAGCCAGTCCTTTGTGAGCTAACAATCAGCAGCTCGCCTGCCCTGAAATACTGCAACAAAGCTTCAGCTATTGATAGAGAATGTTTCAATTCACTGACTGCAAGTAGGGATTTTTAAAACGAAAAAATACTGACGGCAGTCAAACAGAAGCACTGCAGACGTCTCCTGCACTCACCACTTCTTGTAGGCGTACTCCAGGTAAGATGCTGTGAAGCGAGTCTCAAACTCGGACGCGTACTTGGTGTCGTAGATCCCGGCCGGGAACATTTCCGAGAGGTCGGCGATAAAGTTCATCATCTTGTCGGGGAGCTGAGCGTAGAAGCTCTGGTACAGAAACGCCAAGTCTATGAGCCCATTGTGCAGGACCAGGGGCCGCCGGGCGCGGAGCAGCTCCAGGAACAGAGTGCGGACGCTCTGAAGATGGCGCTCATCCTCCTGAACAGAGAGGGAAATAAAATCTCTACTGACTACATACATTATATCCAAGGATTGTCAGACACACAGCAGTGAATAATAATATGTGCTGCTTGAAGCTGCCACTAGAGGGAGCTCACTACATACAGATTATACACCACCACTAGGGGGAGCTCACTACATACATATTATATACCACCACTAGGGGGAGTTCTCTGCAGACCACTTAAACATCCATCAAACTAGCTCAGATTTCGGCAGTGCTTGCATTGATTTGGGTAAAGAAAATTTTGGAAGCATTTTAGGATATTGCGTTGATTTATTTATAACCTCTAGGTGGGAGTCATCTGTGTCAGAGATGCTCCACTCTACCTTGTCACATACCTTGTCGTTGCCCTTATAATACGGGATCCCCTGGGAATATTGTTTATTGAAGTCAAATCCGTGATGGACAAGGAACTGGACAGACTGCGGCTCTATGGTGTAATCCTCGGTACACAGCAGGGTCAGGTTGTAGATCTGGGACAGGTAGGTGTCTTCCCCCTACAGATTGGGACAGGAGTGATGTCGGCATCCGAGATCACCCAGATGTTACAGAATATCTGAAATCCTCTGTGCTTCTGGGAGGATCCTGTTCACTATATAACCCTTGGTCTGTGATTCCCCACATCATCTCCTGAAATACTCTGTGCTGCTGAAAGAACGGTCTCCACGGTCTCCATCCTTAGAGGAACAGCTAATTCATTGAATAATTCCTGCTGCAGGGAGGATCAAGACTCATTTTCATTGTATTCCTCCAACCTGGAGTCCTGCTCCTCCCTTCAGGTAAAATTCAATCAGCTGATACTGGAGTGTTCCTTTATACAACCCTCAGTCTGTGACCTCACCTCTTGAAATCCTCTGTGCTGCTGGGAGCACTTACCTTGTCAGGGAGCGTTTTGAAGCAGGCGATGCCCAGGGACAGCACAGAGCGCGTGCGTGCAGCCAGACAAATGGCTTTATATCGCTCCTCCACACATCTGCAGGGAACAGAGACAAGATATTAGCTGAGTAATGGAAGGGTTAATTCCAGACTATTCGCCTCTATTGGAGCTCAAGTTCTTCGGCTACTCAGCGAGCGGTGCAGACACTGGTCCTGCTGGACTGACGCCCTCTTCTCTCACCACTTCTGTTGTGCTTCGGAGGACACCCTCCCCTCATGTCCGTTTTTTTTTGGAGGGGGGGGGGGGGGCACATGCGCCTACACCTCAGTGTGATACTGGTTCTGTCCCGAGGCTGAGAAAGTTACTGCTCCTAAAAGTTGTGTAAATGACAAATGGCCGTGTCCTTTACAATCTGACACTTATTACATCACCTGGAATGTGGGGGTAGGGGGGTTTCCTCTAGTGCCCTCCCCCCAACATCACTTACTGGTTCAATAAACTCCTCCTGGACCCCAGACCGCTCAGCTCCTGCAAGACAGAAACATCACTATTAAAAAAATAAAATCTTTAATGGAAAAGTGTATTTTTACACAGAGTCAATTATCAGCTAATTTTATAAAGGGAAAAAAACAAGTAATTAATAAAACTAAAGATAAGTTGAAGTCTCTCAGGATATGTAAAGCTTTTATAGAAATATTGTCCCTCTGTCATGAAGGGGTTATGTCTTGTCCATGATTTTAGTCATTAGAAGGATCTACAATCCTGAATAATTGGTCTTTATTTACAGCCGACAGCGACCGGAGAAATTCCCCCAGAAAAAAAAACCTTCGAGTAGGAAAAATATCTGGGCCTGTAGTCACCGGCATAAACCAACCAGGACGCTGCTCCCTCCGTCCACTCTTCAACCTTGAGGAGATGGATCTGGGCCCCTCCCCCATCTAGGTAAGTGCTCCGCCCACACAATCCCAGGACTGCGTGAAAAAGCATTGGATTCCTCATTGACGGCACCACCAGGGTCAGGATTCATGACTGCTTCTATCTGAAGTCTCGGACCACATTATCGTTTCCATCCTTTCGTCTGGACGTGTAACTGCTGATGCTGATCACCATCCAGGTGCATTGCCAGGGCCGTCCTGATTGACTGCCATTACGCAATGGGAGGAGGGACATGGGTTGTGTATAGCACAGGTCTATGCTGCTGTACTGTGCTGAGCGCAGCGTCACATGGGAGGAGCTACGTATAACGTTTACGGTAAGAGCATTGTCACAAGGGAGGACCTATTTATTATGCAAACGGTGAGGGCAGAGTCACACGGGAGGAGCTATGTATTACGTGTATAGTGAGGGCAGAGTCACATGGGAGGAGCCATGTATTACGGGCACAGTGAGGGCAGAGTCACACGGGAGGAGCCATGTATTATCCATACGGTGAGAGCAGAGTCACATGGGAGGAGCTATGTATTACAGATACGGTCAGTGGTAGATCGGTGGTGATGTAACGCTCCGCTTTTATGTCACGATCTGTCGGATACACGGCTTGTACTTGTCGCAACCACCACATCTCCCACAATGCACCACAGCACTAAGAATACAGATGCAGCGTCAGATCCGTCCACCAAAGCCTCCATAACTTACCGTATCCACTGCGATGAAGCTGGCCGTCTTCAGGGCCAGTAACATGGACGGCCAGAGCTCGGAGAAGTTATCACTGTGCACATCAATTACCGGGACCCGGAGGCTGCACATCGTGAGGGACAACACACGTGACAGGAGGGCGAGCCAAGGGTTAATGACGCCACGGACCGGTCACGTGACGCCGCTCGAGCGCACTTCCGGCGCGCGCTGATTACTTCAGGTCACGTGACCCGTGTTGACGGAAACAGAAAGCTCCCTCTCGTGAGTGGAGAAAGAATACTTCAGTCAAAATAAAGTTCCGCCCAGTACATACCATGATCCAATCAGATGAAAGGAGGGAAAAGCGGGGGCGGTGCCTGCTATTTCTGACCGCGTGGGGGAGCAGAGCCGTGTGGAGGAGGACGACGTTACACTGACTGCCTGTGACGTAAGACCCTGGCACGTGACGTCATTGTGTTACAGGTACAGTGACACATGAATTATCTGTTTATATTAGGCCTCAGTGCCTGATCGCGTGGTCAAGAGTGTGGAATCCCCCAGTATTCAGGGGACAATAACAGAGGCCTGAATGTATTTCTGTTATGTGATTCCCCCACAGCAGAATGGTACGCTCCGCCATGAAACGTGCTGCAAAGAAAGCGCCAAAGAGGGAACCAGCGTCTTCCAGAAAACAGAAAGGAACAAGGAACGAGAACCCATCACGTGATGTCATTACAGACTCCTCCCCCCTCCCTCCTCCTACATATCACGTCTTCACCTCTGAGGAGGCAGAGACACTCAGGAAGAACCTCCTCTCTTGGTATGATCGATGTAAACGAGACCTGCCATGGAGAAGACTGGTGAGAGGACCGCGCCCAAACACATCCTGTATTATACTCCAGAGCTGCACTCGCTATTCTGCTGCTGGTGCAGTCACTGTGTACATACATGACATTACTTATCCTGTACTGATCCTGAGTTACATCCTGTATTATACCCCAGAGCTGCACTCGCTATTCTGCTGCTGGTGCAGTCACTGTGTACATACATGACATTACTTATCCTGTACTGATCCTGAGTTACATCCTGTATTATACCCCAGAGCTGCACTCACTATTCTGCTGCTGGTGCAGTCACTGTGTACATACATGCCATTACTTATCCTGTACTGATCCTGAGTTACATCCTGTATTATCCTCCAGAGCTGCACTCACTATTCTGCTGCTGGTGCAGTCACTGTGTACATACATGACATTACTTACCCTGTACTGATCCTGAGTTACATCCTGCATTATACTCCAGAGCTGCACTCACTATTCTGCTGCTGGTGCAGTCACTGTGTACATACATGACATTACTTACCCTGTACTGATCCTGAGTTACATCCTGTATTATACTCAAGAGCTACATTCACTATTCTGCTGCTAGTGCAGTCACTGTGTACATACATGACATTACTTATCCTGTACTGATCCTGAGTTACATCCTGTGTAATACTCCAGAGCTGCACTCACTATTCTGCTGCTGGTACAGTCACTGTGTACATACATGACATTACTTATCCTGTACTGATCCTGAGTTACTTCCTGTATTATACCCCAGAGCTGCACTCACTATTCTGCTGCTGGTGCAGTCACTGTGTACATACATGACATTACTTATCCTGTACTGATCCTGAGTTACATCCTGTATTATACCCCAGAGCTGCACTCACTATTCTGCTGCTGGTGCAGTCACTGTGTACATACATGACATTACTTATCCTGTACTGATCCTGAGTTACATCCTGTATTATACCCCAGAGCTGCACTCACTATTCTGCTGCTGGTGCAGTCACTGTGTACATACATGACATTACTTATCCTGTACTGATCCTGAGTTGCATCCTGTATTATACTCCAGAGCTGCACTCACTATTCTGCTGTATATGACTTAATGCTGGGGATGCTAATTTTGGAGATCTCTGTATTTCAGGCCTCTTCAGAATCAGACATGGAGCGCAGGGCATATGCAGGTGGGTCTCATTATTTTTGTGATGCAGATGGGGGTCCCCTTTTACCCTGCAGTCATGATACTTTCCTGTCCCTGCAGTCTGGGTATCAGAGGTCATGCTTCAACAGACTCAGGTCGCCACAGTTATCGACTACTACACCAAGTGGATGAAGGTGAGGGATATGGGGGAGGGGAAGAGGTTTGGGGTCTTGTTGGAATCTCATCTGGTAACTTTGTGGGGTCTTTCTCCTGCAGACATGGCCTACGGTGCAGCATCTGGCAATGGCGTCACTGGAGGTAGGTGATGTGTGTTACATTGTATCAGTGTGCAATGCTCTGCAGGATGTTTCTCTTCTGTCTGTTACATTGTATCAGTATGCAATGCTCTGCAGGATGCTTCTGTACTGTCTGGTGGTCACCCATTTTTACCAGTTTTGTGATGTCCAGGCAATCATGCTGAGCCCAGGGAAAGCTGGGTGATGCCTGGATGCCCCCCATCACATCTTCATGTCTGCACAATTTTTTAACCCCTTGTGTGCTTCAGTAACAGCTCTGACCCTTTTGTCCCTCCAGGAGGTGAATGAGAAGTGGTCCGGGCTGGGGTACTACTCTCGGGGGCGACGGCTTTATGAAGGAGCCCAGAAGGTGGGTGCCAGTCACTGCCTGAGATTAACCCCTTGTTTCTGTGAATGGTTTGCCCCATGACTGATGACCTCTTGGCTTCTTTGACCTCCAGGTTGTGCGGGACTTGGGGGGTCGGATGCCCCGCACTGCAGAAGACTTACAGAAGCAGCTCCCAGGGGTGGGCAGATACACGGCCGGGGCGGTGGCGTCTATTTCCTATGGTCAGGTAGCTTGGAATAGCCCATCCCCCACTGCAGGGGACTCCAGTAACACGGCCGCCTCAGACCCCCTCAGACTCTTCTCACTGTGACTTTCCTCCAGGCTACAGGAGTCGTAGATGGAAACGTCATCCGCGTTCTCTGTCGCCTGAGAAGCATCGGAGCTGATTTTACCTCTCCTGCCGTCACTGAAGCTCTATGGTGAGCGAGAAGGGTTAATGGGGTGTGCAAACTTCTGCAACTCTGTAATCTTTGTGCTTTATTTCTTCATCACTATAACTTCCAACCGGAGGTTGAACATGGACCTAGTTTCGATCAGACAGTAGTGATTTGTTACAATGCATCAAGTCTCATTCCAGCTTAAAGGGAACCTGTCAGGTGTGACCATACAGACTGCAGCCAGCGTCATGTGTTGTCCCAGGAGACATGGAGACATGTGTAATCAGACGTTTTGTGTATGTTACTAGTAGCAGCAGGACTGTGATATATAGATTTATACTCCAGGATTCACTAAGTTTCACAGGGGGTCTATCCTCACACTGCTGTGCTCTGTGCACTGAAGCGTCCAAACCAAACGTGGTACTTTTACTCAATGGGGAGGGGATGTAAAGCAGTTTAACACTAATCTCAGAGCAGTGTGAGGACCCTGTGGAAAAGCTACAATTCTGAAATATAAATTCACATATCACAGTCCTGCTGCTACTAACAACATACACAAATCCCTCCAGAGACGGTACATTAACCTGGCTGTGCAGAGCACAGCAGTGTGAGGACACAAAGGTCTGATCACACATCTCTCCAGGGACAATACTTATCACTGTCTCTGGGGTCACACCTGCTGACCGGTTCCCTTTAATTATTACTAAAGGCTCTAATTTTCTTATACTGACAGGAAGAAGAGATTTCAGAGTGAAAATTGCAGAATGTGATGTAGATAAATGTAATCGCTGTCTTACACTCCAGGAATTTGGCGAATAATCTCGTTGATCGGGATCGTCCAGGAGACTTTAATCAGGCGATGATGGAGCTGGGAGCGACAGTCTGTACCCCAAAAAAGGCGCTGTGCGGAGAATGTCCCCTGCAGAGCCTGTGCCGGGCGTACAGGAAGGTGAGGGGGTGACCGGGTCTGTCAGACGCTCTCTGGATCAGGTCCTGGGACCCATTCTGGTAATTTGTGGAAGGAATGAAGTTGGGGGCCCCATTAACCCCTGGTGTTCTGTCTCGCAGGTAGAGCAGGATTCTTCCTCCCTCCTCAGTATAACTGTTAAGAGAAGATCGAAAACTCAAGACGTCTCCATCTCGGATATTGAGGAATGTGGTGAGTGCCGAGGGTCTGATGTCATTGCTCCTGTGAGTGTACTGGGGTCCCCGGAGCGTTAAGGTGGGGTACAGTCTCTGGAATCCCCCATATCTCAGATCTGTTATATACTGTGACTGATACACTGTAACAGAACCATTTCTCTGCAGCAGCAGCAGCCTCCTGCCCCCTCTGCCTCCAGTCCGGGGACCACTGGGACTGCAGCCTTGGAGTCACCAACTATCCGCGCAAATCTGCAAAGAAACCGTCACGAGAGGAGCAGACCGTGACCTGTGTGTGGGAGAGGTTTGGGGAACAGGGGGACCCTGAGTATTTACTGGTTCAGAGACCCCAGAAAGGTGATACATTATATATATCTCTGCGTCACAGTGTGTCAGGGTCCATACTGACCCGCTATCTGTATACTGTCCTGTACAGGACTCCTGGCGGGCATGTGGGAGTTTCCCAGCATTCCCCTGGAGAAGGAGACCACCGCGGGGGAGCGGGAGGAGATTCTGTGCGGCCGCCTGAGGGAAGTGAGCGGCTCCAACATCTCAGTCATTAAGGATCTGCAGCTTGTAGGAGAGGTGAGACGGGAACACGGGGAACTCCGCAGCTCAGGGCATCCTGGGAAATGTTGGATGATGGCTCCTTCTCCCTGCAGGTCATCCACATCTTCTCTCACATCAACCAGACGTACCTGGTCTACTACCTGCAGAGCAGGTCCATAAAAATGGAGGAGGAGGAGGAGTCATTACGCTGGGTGACCAGGAGACAGTTCATGGAGTCCGCTGTCTCCACCGCCATGAAGAAGGTAACGTCCGTCACCACTCCCTGGGATGAAATGGCTGATAACAGAAAGTAATAGATTGAATCCCCCCTGTACAGTCTCCTCTCCCCGGGATGAAATGGCTGATAACAGAGAGTAATAGATTGTATCCTCCTGTACAGTCTCCTCTCCCCAGGATGAAATGGCTGATAACAGAGAGTAATAGATTGTATCCCCCCCTGTACAGTCTCCTCTCCCTGGGATGAAATGGCTGATAACAGAGAGTAATAGATTGTATCCCCCCCTGTACAGTCTCCTCTCCCCGGGATGTAATGGCTGACAACAGAGAGTAATAGATTGTATCCCCCCTGTACAGTCTCCTCTCCCTGGGATGAAATGGCTGATAACAGAGTAATAGGTTGTATCCCCCCCTGTACAGTCTCCTCTCCCCAGGGGGATACAACCTATTACTCTCTGTTATCAGCCATTTCATCCCAGGGAGAGGATACTTTATGAGGGGGATACAGTCTCCTCTCCCTGGGATGAAGTGGCTGATAACAGAGAGCAGTAGTCGCAATGAAGGGTTGGTGTCTCCTGGGTCCTATCGTGTCATGTTCTCTTCTCAGATCCTGCGCTTGTGTGAGGCTCGGGGGTTGGTGTCCGGTGGAGCAGAGCCGGTGAGTAGCTGGACATGTTCTGTATTTATATTTTCTGGTTTCTTTGCCTTTTGGTGACTTTGATTCCTTCTTTTCTTTAGCCGCGGAAGAGGAAGAAGGATATAAGTGACGTGCAGCCGCCTGCAGGGCGAGTCCGGTCTGACAGCAAGCAGAGGTCTATACAAAGCTTTTTCAAAGTCGCCGTCAAGGAATCAGCCTGAAGGAGGATTCTCTGCTTGCTGTCAGTGAGTGCACACATGGGAAAAAAAAAAAACATTTAGACCTGCTCACAGCTGAGGGTTTGTTACAACTTCCATTCTAGACAATCCTCTGAACTAAACTCATAAGCAGCAAAAATCTGCCTCATTGTATCAGTGTAGGAGTTATCCAGAGACATTTGTGTGCGTCTCACAACGATTGTGTATGCTGGATTCAGTTGTAGCAAACCTTCAGCTGTGAGAAGGAATGTAATGTGAGGGGGAATTTTAGGCTCTGACAGCAAGTGGAGATCTTGAAACTGGAAAAGAAGATGACACTTTAGTTACAGAGGACTTGGGGGCTCCCCAAATCTGTGATAATGATGGACACAAGACCCCGTCCACTGATCTGTATTTTAACCCTTTTGTATTGTAGCATTATGGAGATCCTGACATTTTATATGTTTTATAATAAAATCTTTTTGTTACAATGTGTTGTCAGGATTCAGGACTGACGCCTGCGCCATTTATAGAATAGGATTTATTAGATACAAAACATTCATCAGTATCAGGCATAGAAGTGGACAGTGCAGGGTTAATGTTAACCTGTGACTTGTGGTTCTTCAGCTGCGGTGGTTATCGTCCTACAGTCGTCTCTCCCTGACCTGAGATGGCTGATAACAGGGAGTAATAGACATTATCTGATGTGGTTACTGGGTCACTGCCCCCTCCTGCACTTTTTGGCTGAGGTCATCGATCATGTCCTGCATGGATCGCCACAGCGCCCGGATGTTCCCCTCCCCGAATCCCTGCGCCCCCCTGCGCTCGATCAGCTCCAGGTAGAACGAGTCCTTGGAGAACAAGGGTTCAGCGAAGACCTGGAGGAGGATCCTCCGCTCCTCGTCCTCCTGGAGCTCGGTGGAAGTGTCCAGCAGGATCCCGAAGCGGGCGAGGTGCTGCGGGGCGAGGCCTGCACAGAGGATCTCCTCCTTCTTCTGGGGGTCAGTGTAATATGACGGGGGCTGCCCAGCAAAGAGAACCCCGCTGTCAGTCAGGGCCTCCGCAGATCGGAAGATGTTGGGGGTCAGGAGGCCAACGTGCTGGATCCCTCCTTCTCTATGATGCTGGAGGAACTGGTCGATCTGGTTTAACCCCTGCTGGGGTAAGGACTCCGCCATCACGATCTTCCCCACCTCCTCCCGCCCCGAGCACTCCACTGAGGTCAGACGGAGCCCGATCTGGGGACCACTGATCTCAAATCCCCGGTTGGGGTCTTCTCCCTCTCGGAGAGGGAAGTGTTGGAACCCAAAACAGCGGCTATACCATTCGATGATCCTTGGCGTGGCCCCCCGTGGACAGGCGTAGGTCACATGATCTATTCTGGTGACATCTGCTGGAGAAGGGTTGTCCTCTTCTTTGTGGAGGGGCTGGAAACCTGGCAGGATGGTGCCGGTGTAGCGGGAGCGGTCTATCAGCGTGTGCCGCACGTTCCCCAGTATGGACTTGACCACAGAGTAGGACACGGAGCCGGCGTCGCTGTGCAGCTGGGTGGGGGGCACTAGTAAGCGGCAGCCATTGCTGACCAGGTGGCGGCACAGTCCTGGTAGGTCCTCCACCTCGTAGCTGATGTTGCAGGCAGTGTCTGGGGACGGCAGGGGGACTGCAAAGTCGTACAGCAGAGACGATTTCTCTGGGGTCTCATTCACAATGAACACGACTTGTCCGTGTCTCAACGCCACCTGACAAGGCGCGACCCCGTCCAGACCCCGCGCCGCAAACGGCCTAAACCTGTATTTGGTCACCAGGTCAGTGATGATCCTCTGCGGGTTGGAGACCTGGAGGGTGATGTGACTGAGGCGAACCAGCGGGGAGGTCATGGTGCAGAACGGGAAGGTCACCTGAAACATAAGAACAACGGGATAAAATAAGCGGAGGAGACCCCGGGGGGTGTAAAGCCACCCTACAGTGGGGTGAGATGTATCATATTAACCTAATAATGACCAATGTGAAGGCCCTGCCGTGGATCCGGGCTGCAGAACAAAAAAAAGTAAGTGTCCTCCCTGATCTTTTACGATCTCTCAGGGGACCTACAATGTAATATACATAGAAATATGTAAACATGTGATTAAAAAAACACCCTAAAGAAAGAGGTTAAATGATGAAAATATTCAACACAATCATCTCCACCAGGTAACTCCGGCTCGTTCTGCAAAAAAAGTAACTCCCCCCCCCCCCCCCCGCCCCCACATAATAGAGACAGGCCAGGGACACCAGGAAAAGTCCCCCCACCGGTCAGTGGAAAGCCCCGATAAGAGACCCTGGGAAATCCCCTCTGACAAGGGAGATAGAGTCGACACTAATTACTAAAAACCAAAGATCTGTGTAATATTAATCCATAATAGAAGATGTCCCCAGTGACCTCAAGTATATCCCTATTCCTGACCCCCGGCCTGGGGTCATGGGTTCTCCCCTCACAACGAGTCGCTTTCCCCCCGGGGCAGAGACGCCGGGGCTTTTGTCATGTAAGTCGCTGTGCACACCTCCAATTACTAAGACTCCCGATAATAACCTCTGACCCCTGACGCACTGGTTACAGGGCCACATACAGATCCCCAAAGATTTTGTAGGGCGACCTGTGATGCTCTGTCCAGGGGGAAATGTGTCTAGATCCACAAAGATTTTGTCACCGTTCACATAAGCAGAGACCCCCGGGCACGGGTACCACCTGTTGTGTGATGCCCCCAGCTGTACACAACCTTAGGCCCTGATCAGTATCTCCGGACACACTGAGGCGCTGATGTCTGAACCCACTAATGGATTTAGCCTCAAAACTTAACACAAATTCTCAAAATTTCTAGGCAGCTCCCCCTCAGCTCTGTTCCATGTGCCCCCCTCAGAGCAGCATGACCTCAGATGACCTCACCTTACACTGCAGCACATGGCTCCTTCATTCATTCTGTGACTCTAGGGTCACCCTCTCCCTGCACTTCCTTGAAGGTGGACTGTACCATCTGACAGACAGGAAGGGGGGGGCAGTGATGTCACTTCTCAGGATGTTGTCATTCAGAATATTTCATGCACCACTCCCCCCGTCTGGCCTTGGGAATAGACTCTCCCATCAAGGTCCCTGCACAATAAACTGCTACTATTCCCAGGCTTTGTTACAGTGTGTCGGTGCAGCTCTGGATGTACACAGTGTAACAGCTGCATTTCCTGCGTTACCTGCAGCATGTTATGTTGTTCATGTGGTGTCTGTGTTTGATTCCTCCGTTGTATACACCTGTATACATCATCCCTTTTATCCAAGTCTTTTGGATAAACTTTTTCTTGTTTTTCTTCCTCATAAAACCAGTAACAGACAAATTGGCAACATCAGAGATAAGTAGATGCACACATCTTACGCGTTTCTCGAGTCTTTGCAACTCTTAATTACAGACACCGATACAAAAGCATGTAAGGGTTTAAAAACGCCCAAAGTGGGAGGAGGAACAGAAAAAAAACCACATCATTTCCTCTTTTACTATTATAACCCTATTCAGATACAAAACATCTAAAAAACATTAGTATACTGAAATCAAATCGTTTCTGACATTCATGCCACGTGGTACAACACAGTTCAATACTAAAATCCAGAAACCTTCCCTATTCAAAAGAAATCGGGGCACATTTACTTACCCGTCCACTTGACGCCACTGATCCGGAATGTCCGGCAAGGATTCGGGTCTGCCGCGATTCACTAAGATCCAATTTCCTGCATGTGTCGCTTCCCCGCGAGTTCACCTCCTTCTTCGCGGTGCATGTAAGTGCTGATCATGTAATTGCGACACAGTTTGGTTTTTAAATTCAAATGGTTTGTCTGAATCAGTCGGGTTGTCCGATGGCCACATCCCCGATTTGAGTCGCATGCTCGTCCGCGCTGATGCACCACAATCCGATTGCGGCCTCCAAAAACCCCTGTGCAATTCAGGGCAAATCGGAAAAAAACGTGAAACCCGACGGAAATGTGTCCGACGGACCCTTAGTAAATGTGCCCCATCTTCTTTTGTCTCCACCCCTTGGTGGGAAAGACACCCTTTCAATGCTGGAAAATTTCCGTGTATCTCCGTGGTAAATGGATACGTTTTTCTTATTGCCATTTGTAATATCATTTATGTGTTCAGCAATGCGGTTTTCTTTCATTTGCGCGCTGTACACCCGATATAAGATAAATTGCAGATTGTGCAGTCAATTTTATAAACTACATTGCATTTGTCACAATTGATGAAAGTCTTCACAGGGAATACATTACCATCAATTGTAGATGTAACACTTTTTCAGTGGCATAATAGTATACCGTGCATGTGAAAAACCCACAAGGTCTAGCCACGTATTCCTTCTCGGATATTGTTTAGTACTACTAGGTGATAGTAATGAGCCTAATGTGGGGGCTTTTTTTTTGTGGATGCAAGAATATTTCTCAATTTTTCATCTTTGTTTAGAATTGGGAGATAATTTTGGATGCTACTTCTAATTTTATTATATTCTACACTTCCATTCCATTTTTTATTTTTTCTACTTTGTTTAGTGTGTAATAAATCAGAACGTCTCTGGCGTCACTTATTTTTTCTGCTCGATTTAAAGTCCACTTAGGAAATTTGCGGGCAGTCAGTCAAGCAGAAATATAGTTTTTTTTTCTTGTTGGTAACTGTCTACATTAGAGGAATTCCTCTTGGCTCGGAGCATCTCTCCCACAGGCACTCCCTCTATGGTATGATTTGGATGGCATTAGGTGCCATGGAGAATGGCATTTCCTGCAGTGGTTTTTCTATATGTTCTGGTGGACACAAAATCATTGGTAAATGTTAATTTTGGGTCTAAAAAAATCAACCATAACAGGATCCCACTTGTATGTAAAAAATAAAACCAAAGGATTATTATCGAAGTATGCTATGACATCAGCAATCCGTAACAATCAGTATGTCATCCATATAGCGACCGTACCATGCTATGTCTTTATCTTTGTGGCAGGGCAGAAGAATCCACATCAATGGCGTGTCTTCACTAAAAACCGTCTTTATTATAGCGCACACGATCGGATTGTGGCACATCAGGGTCGGCTTTCACGCGACAGAAATTGAGGGCGTGGCCATCGGACAACCCGACGACACAACAACCTTCCGGCCCCCATACACAATGCTGTGTATAGGGACAGATAGGCGTACCCGGCCACGGCCGGCCGGAAGCTGAATGCAGCGCTGCTCCGGCGGCCATGTTTGTTTACATGGCGCCCGGACCGGAGCGACAGCAGCGCTGGATACGGGAGGGCACCGGAAGGTAAGTACAGCTTTATTATTTTAGTCAGCCCGCTCCCGGCCATATATATATATTTTTTTTAAACTCGGACAACCCCTTTAAGCGTCTCTGAAGCAATGGTTGTAGCCAGGCATCCAGCCATTCCCCAAGTCTCTGATTACGAGAACCGATGCCAGACACTATTGGGCGCATTGGTGGAGGAAATTTATTTTTGTGCGTTTTAGGCAACGAATGAAAATGGGGATGACTGGATGTCTGACATTGAGGCACTCATATTGCCTAGTGTCTAGAATGTTTAAAGACACTCCATCCTGTAACAAGTGTTCCAATTCACGTTTGAACGTATCAGTAGGGTTACATCTCACAGGTTCATATGTGCAATCAGAAATGAGTCAATTTTCATTTAATTTGCTATAGAGAGAAGTATCGAGAACGACTACATTACCTCCCTTATCAGCCATACGTATGGTTAAAAAAATCTTTCTTAGTAAGTGAGGAAATGGCTCGATACTCCCCCCTCGTCAAATTAGAACACAAATCCCGATTTACATTCCTATGTAACCAGCGGCGTAACTAGGAGAGACGGGGCCCCCTAGCAGGCTACTGCATAGGGCCCCCTTCCCACTTAAAAAATATACATATTAGTATACTTACACATATAAATACACTCATGTGCATATACAGATACATACAGTGCCATATGCAACATACTCACATACAGTGTATACAGACATCATATATACACCACAGTACATGTTATATACATATTATGCTGGACATGTGCAGTATAATATAGATATAATCGTGCACATCCTCCATTCTTTATTGTGTCAGGTCGGATGACGGGGCCCCCTGACACTGCGGGCCCCATAGCGGCTGCTATGGCTGCTAACACTATAGTTACGCCCCTGTTTGTAACTCCATCAGTTCTTTCCTGGAAGGAATCTAAAATAGGAGGTTTAGAGTTCACAGGATAGAAGAAAAGATTGCCTACCTGAAACTCCGGAACCCAATCCTCTATACCTGGAGCAATTCCATCCTGCAAATCATTTATCTCAATATAATCCTGAAAGGAAAAAACATTACTCACAGTCACATTTTCTTCTGCAAAATTCTTAGAACCATCTGGGTCACCTTCTTCTCCAGAAAAAAAAAAAGTGTCTTTTGAAGGTAAATAGTCTAATAAACCGGTTCACATCCAGGATTGTGCGATATGAATCAAAGTGGTGTGTAGGGGCAAAACTCAAACCTCTGGTGGGGACACTGATTTCATGGTGTTAAAATGCAGGCAGAAACATTAACCACGTTTACTTCTTGGCTTTCTTCCGAAAAAAAACAAAAAAAACCCACAACATGCGTTTTTTTGTAGACCCATTGATTTCTATGGAGTATGAAGACGGCAGGGGGACAAAAGTGTTCACACTGCGATTTATCTTACACAGATGCTGAATCTGTGAAAAAAAAGGTCTCTGAGTGACCCTGATCTGATGTTGTACAGAGGCCTCTAGGCTGGGGGTAAGGATTGGGGGGGAGAAAATCACATGACCCCCTCACCACCAGGAGCCCACAGGCTCTTGATTAGAGATTGGAGCTGATGGTGGGGTTCAGCATTGGGCTTAGAGGGGGTCCCCCTGGCCAATCATAGACATGGATAGGCCCCCTACAAGTCTAGGATTCATGTCTTACATATGGTACTAGAATGAAACTTTTCGGGAAATGGACGATCCGTCCATTGTGTCTGCTTTAAATCTACTGCTTTAGGACCTTTAAAGGTCCAGAATGGGCTCTTGTGTACATATGTTCTTCGTATAACATTTGGTGAGTAGTTTGGGTGGCCATTGGGCCCTAGAAGATTTGGGCCCTAGTCTCCTGCCCAAACCGCCTGCATGATAAACCTCCCCCAAGTTATGCAGAGTAGTCTATGGAGGGAGGTAGCAAGTTGTGATATATGTATGTGAGGAGCACCCCCTAGTGGAGGCTCTATAATCTGTATGTAGTGAGCTCCCCCTAGTGGTGGCTGTATAATCTGTATGTAGTGAGCTCCCCCTAGTGGTGGGGTATAATCTGTATGTAGTGAGCTCCCCCTAGTGGTGGGGTATAATCTGTATGTAGTGATCTCCCCCTAGTGGTGACTGTATAATCTGTATGTAGTGATCTCCCCCTTGTGGTGGCTGTATAATCTGTATGTAGTGATCTCCTCCTAGTGATGGTGTATAATCTGTATGTAGTGAACTCCCCCTAGTAGTGGTGTATAATCTGTATGTAGTGAGCTCCCCCTAGTGGTGGTGTATAATCTGTATGTAGTGATCTCTCCCTAGTGGTGGTGTATAATCTGTATGTAGTGAGCTCCCCCTAGTGGTGGTGTATAATCTGTATGTAGTGATCTCCTCCTAGTGGTGGTGTATAATCTGTATGTAGTGATTTCCTTCTAGTGGTGGTGTATAATCTGTATGTAGTGAGCCTCCCCTAGTGATGGTGTATAATCTGTATGTAGTGATCTCCCCCTAGTGGTGGCTGTATAATCTGTACGTAGTGAGCTCCCCCTAGTGGTGGTGTATAATCTGTATGTAGTGATCTCCCCCTAGTGGTGATGTATAATATCTATGTAGTGATCTCCCCCTAGTGGTGATGTATAATATGTATGTGGTGAGCTCCCCGTAGTGGTGGTGTATAATCTGTATGTAGTGATCTCCCCCTAGTGGTGACTGTATAATCTGTATGTAGTGAGCTCCCCCTAGTGGTGTTGTATAATCTGTATGTAGTGATCTCCCCCTTGTGGTGGCTGTATAATCTGTATGTAGTGAGCTCCCCCTAGTGGTGTTGTATAATGTGTATGTAGTGAGCTCCCCCTAGTGATGGTGTATAATCTGTATGTAGTGATCTCCCCCTAGTGGTAGTGTATAATCTGTATGTAGTGATCTCCCCCTAGTGATGGTGTATAATCTGTATGTAGTGATCTCCCCCTAGTGATGGTGTATAATCTGTATGTAGTGATCTCCCCCTAGTGGTGGTGTATAATCTGTATGTAGTGATCTCCCCCTAGTGATGGTGTATAATCTGTATGTAGTGAGCTCCCCCTAGTGGTGGCTGTATAATCTGTATGTAGTGAGCTTCCCCTAGTGGTGGCTGTATAATCTGTGTATAGTGAGCTCCTCCTAGTGGTGGTGTATAATCTGTATGTAGTGAGCTCCGCCTAGTGGTGGCGTATAATCTGTATGTAGTGAGCTCCCCCTAGTGGTGACTGTATAATCTGTATGTAGTGAGCTCCCCCTAGTGGTGGTGTATAATCTGTATGTAGTGATCTCCTCCTAGTGGTGGTGTATAATCTGTATGTAGTGAGCTCCCCATAGTAATGGTTGTATAATCTGTATGTAGTGAGCTCCCCATAGTGGTGGCTGTATAATCTGTATGTAGTGATCTCCCCCTAGTGGTGGTGTATAATGTGTATGTAGTGATCTCCTCCTAGGGGTGGTGTATAATCTGTATGTAGTGAGCTCCCCCTAGTGGTGACTGTATAATGTGTATGTAGTGATCTCCTCCTAGGGGTGTTGTATAATCTGTATGTAGTGAGCTCCCCCTAGTGGTGACTGTATAATCTGTATGTAGTGATCTCCCCCTAGTGGTTACTGTATAATCTGTATGTAGTGAGCTCCCCCTAGTGGTGACTGTATAATCTGTATGTAGTGAACGCCCCCTAGTGGTGGTGTTTAATCTGTATGTAGTGAGCTCCCCCTAGTGGTGGTGTATAATCTGTATGTAGTGATCTCCCCCTAGCGGTGACTGTATAATCTGTATGTAGTGACCTCCCCCTAGTGATGGTGTATAATCTGTATGTAGTGAGCTCCCCCTAGTGATGGTGTATAATCTGTATGCAGTGAGCTCCTCCTAGTGGTGGTGTATAATCTGTATGTAGTGAGCTCCCCCTAGTGATGGTGTATAATCTGTATGTAGTGAGCTCCCCCTAGTGGAGGCTCTATAATCTGTATGTAGTGATCTCCCCCTAGTGGTGGTGTATAATGTGTATGTAGTGATCTCCCCCTAGTGATGGTGTATAATCTGTATGTAGTGAGCTCCCCCTAGTGATGGTGTATAATCTGTATGCAGTGAGCTCCCCCTAGTAGTGGTGTATAATCTGTATGTAGTGAGCTCCCCCTAGTGGTGGTGTATAATGTGTATGTAGTGAGCTCCCCCTAGTGGTGGTGTATAATGTGTATGTAGTGATCTCCCCCTAGTGGTGGTGTATAATCTGTATGTAGTGATCTCCCCCTAGTGATGGTGTATAATCTGTATGTAGTGAGCTCCCCCTAGTGATGGTGTATAATCTGTATGCAGTGAGCTCCTCCTAGTGGTGGTGTATAATCTGTATGTAGTGAGCTCCCCCTAGTGTCGTTGTATAATCTGTATATAGGGGGGAATTTAGTTTACCATCTCTGAGGTTTCGGGACGGACATTCACAGTACAGGATGTGCACACGTATAACAGACATATCTTTCTCTTTCCACTTGATACTTTGTGTTCTTTCTCATAGATTGTAAATAAAACACATAAACGTTTGTGGCTGGAACATTTACAAATGAGGAAAAGTTCACAGGGTGTGAAGACTTGTGCAGCCCCTGCATGCACTATAATGTATATAATATATATAACGTATAAGTAACAATCTACCTTGTATCTGTATGATGTAACACATGTATATAACACGACACATGATATGAGACCCTGAGATTTGTGTCTTTCCAATGGACACTTTCATATTTGGGTTTTCAGTATTTTGTATGATCAGAGGTCGGGGGTGATAACCTTCACAAATATTTACAAATCACATAAACAATCCCATGTCCTAAAATCCCCAGCACTGGTTAATAATCTGCACATGGAAAGACAGGCAGTATATACAGAGGGTAGTATAGCCATTATATATACAGTACAGAGCCGCATTATATAGTAATGGAGAGGATATGGAGACTCATCACACTGATAGAACTGTACACTGAGCAGTAGATGATGTTACTATATAGTGGGCAGTATATTACTGTATATGGTAGTGTGTACAGTATATAGTTATTATAGTGGGCAGTATATTACTGTATATTGTAGTGTGTACAGTATATAGTTATTATAGTGGGCAGTATATTACTGTATATTGCAGTGTGTACAGTATATAGTTATTATAGTGGGCAGTATATTACTGTATATGGTAGTGTGTACAGTATATAGTTATTATAGTGGGCAGTATATTACTGTATATTGTAGTGTGTACAGTATATAGTTATTATAGTGGGCAGTATATTACTGTATATTGTAGTGTGTATAGTATATAGTTATTATAGTGGGCAGTATATTACTGTATATTGTAATGTGTACAGTATATAGTTATTATAGTGGGCAGTATATTACTGTATATTGTAGTGTGTACAGTATATAGTTATTATAGTGGGCAGTATATTACTGTATATTGTAATGTGTACAGTATATAGTTATTATAGTGGGCAGTATATTACTGTATATTGTAGTGTGTACAGTATATTGTTATTATAGTGGGCAGTATATTACTGTATATTGTAGTGTGTACAGTATATAGTTATTATAGTGGGCAGTATATTACTGTATATTGTAGTGTGTACAGTATATAGTTATTATAGTGGGCAGTATATTACTGTATATTGTAGTGTGTACAGTATATAGTTCGTATAGTGAGCAGTATATTACTGTATATTGTAGTGTGTACAGTATATTGTTATTATAGTGGGCAGTATATTACTGTATATTGTAGTGTGTACAGTATATAGTTCGTATAGTGAGCAGTATATTACTGTATATTGTGGTGTGTACAGTATATAGTTATTATAGTGGGCAGTATATTACTGTATATTGTAGTGTGTACAGTATATTGTTATTATAGTGGGCAGTATATTACTGTATATTGTAGTGTGTATAGTATATAGTTATTATAGTGGGCAGTATATTACTGTATATTGTAGTGTGTATAGTATATAGTTATTATAGTGGGCAGTATATTACTGTATATTGTAGTGTGTACAGTATATAGTTATTATAGTGGGCAGTATATTACTGTATATTGTAGTGTGTACAGTATATAGTTATTATAGTGGGCAGTATATTACTGTATATTGTGGTGTGTACAGTATATAGTTATTATAGTGGGCAGTATATTACTGTATATTGTAGTGTGTACAGTATATTGTTATTATAGTGGGCAGTATATTACTGTATATTGTAGTGTGTATAGTATATAGTTATTATAGTGGGCAGTATATTACTGTATATTGTAATGTGTACAGTATATAGTTATTATAGTGGGCAGTATATTACTGTATATTGTAGTGTGTATAGTATATAGTTATTATAGTGAGCAGTATATTACTGTATATTGTAGTGTGTACAGTATATAGTTATTATAGTGGGCAGTATATTACTGTATATTGTAGTGTGTACAGTATATTGTTATTATAGTGGGCAGTATATTACTGTATATTGTAGTGTGTACAGTATATTGTTATTATAGTGGGCAGTATATTACTGTATATGGTAGTGTGTACAGTATATTGTTATTATAGTGGGCAGTATATTACTGTATATTGTAGTGTGTACAGTATATAGTTATTATAGTGGGCAGTATATTACTGTATATTGTAGTGTGTACAGTATATAGTTATTATAGTGGGCAGTATATTACTGTATATTGTAGTGTGTACAGTATATAGTTATTATAGTGGGCAGTATATTACTGTATATTGTAGTGTATACAGTATATTGTTATTATAGTGGGCAGTGTATTACTGTATATGGTAGTGTGTACAGTATATTGTTATTATAGTGGGCAGTATATTACTGTATATTGTAGTGTGTACAGTATATAGTTATTATAGTGGGCAGTATATTACTGTATATTGTAGTGTGTACAGTATATTGTTATTATAGTGGGCAGTATATTACTGTATATTGTAGTGTGTACAGTATATAGTTATTATAGTGGGCAGTATATTACTGTATATTGTAGTGTGTACAGTATATAGTTATTATAGTGGGCAGTATATTACTGTATATTGTAGTGTGTACAGTATATAGTTATTATAGTGAGCAGTATATTACTGTATATTGTAGTGTATACAGTATATTGTTATTATAGTGGGCAGTGTATTACTGTATATTGTAGTGTGTACAGTATATAGTTATTATAGTGGGCAGTATATTACTGTATATTGTAGTGTGTACAGTATATTGTTATTATAGTGGGCAGTATATTACTGTATATTGTAGTGTGTACAGTATATAGTTATTATAGTGGGCAGTATATTACTGTATATTGTAGTGTGTACAGTATATAGTTACATAGTGTCCCACATTGTACAGTACTGTGTTATATAAGGTATTTTGTATCCTTTTACTGTACAGCGTTGTATTAGTTTATTGTGTAGAATCCTGATCTTCTGCTCTTTGATGTATTCTATAGTGTAATATATACTGCGTGACACATTCCTGTATTAGTTTGCACTGATATTACGGCTTTCAGATTCTCCGCTCTCCGGTGTTTTTAGTAAAATTTGGTTTAAAAAAAATCTGTTAAAAAGTTCATATGGAAGTAAAAGTTTGGCAATGTCTGTAAACTTCTCACCTCGGTCGTGACCCCGGGTGCAGCCCTTGCCCTAGGACCCTTCATTATGAGGGTGGGGGAGGGATTGGCTCCGCCTCCAGGGATAAAGTGCAGGGTCCTGGGCAGATTGTGCTGCACATTGCAACAGAAATCAGCTGGAGAAAGACAGAGGAGCAGCAGATTGTGGGTGAGCACAGGGACCCGGCTGGGGATAGAAAGGAATATTATTATTTCATTATAAATCATGTTTTATTGTGTACGGAATTGTCATCAAATTGAATGTAAATGATATTTTTATGCCATAAATCACTGAAATGGTGTAAAATATTTCTGGCATTTTTTCTTAGATCCTTCAGATTCTTTTTCACTAGATATTCTTTGCATCTTTATTTAAAAATGATTTCCATTACTTCCTACAATTTGTCCATTTCCCTGCTGCACTGTACATGACGTGGAGCCCTGTATCTGGGGGCACAGATCTGGACCTGGAGGAGAACCACTTATACGCCACATCTGGTACCTCCTGGTCATGTGATCTGTGCTCATGTAGGTCCACTTGGTCAATTCTATGATATTCCTGCAGGTTACTGTCCCTTTAAGAAGGCGATATTGGGCGGAGCTAACTGTTTTGAGGGGTTTTGTTTTCCAGGTTATTTGAGGGTCCATCCCACATGATGAGGGGCTCTTTTCTTTTTATCGCTTCCCTCCTGGGGCTCCTGGCTGTGGTTTCCTCAGCGAGCAATGAAACAGCGTTTTGTAAGCTTCCACCTCATTGGAGCATCGGGGAGGAGGAGCCTATGGCGGCGTCTATGGGTCAGGTGACTGTGGTGGCGCTTCTTCAGGCCAGCTGCGGCTTCTGCCTCGTCCAAGCCGCCAAGTAAGTAAAATACTGGTGCGATAAATGTTTAATGAGAAAAAAATTGGTCTTTTATATATTTTTTAAAAATTTTGCTTAGAATAAAAATTTTCCAATAAGGGTTGTGGCTAAAAAAAATTACCAGGACCCTGCATCATGGGGCAAAATTTTGAGCTGTTGCTAAGCAGTCAGGGGGTGATTGACCTACATTTATGAAGGGCAGAATAGTCACCTGTCAGTCATGTGAATGGACCCGCCCACTGACTCCTCCCCCAGGGAGTACGGCGCCTGACTCCAGCACGGGAAACCCGAAAATTAGGAAAGCTCTGGGATCACACGGCATATATATAACCTCTGATAACCTATCATCTCTTACACTTGGGGACAGCGCAGCGATTGAGGGGGTCCTGGAGGAGAATCACGGACACAAACTTTATTGTTTTGCTTTTAAGGCTGAAAATTCAGTGTAAATATTAACTAGACAAAGGTCGTATTTACCAGCAGCGGGGGCTGCATACCTGATACGACACAGCAGAGTGGACACATAGAACCTGATGTTATGTCTACAATCATCATCCAGCTTCTGGGGTGTGATGGGGGTGATACATTGGGGCAAATTTACTAAGAACAGTGCAGTGTGTACTACGTGCAATGTCCTGTGTAGTCTACAGGGGGCGCCAGATTCGGGATTTCTGGCGCACATTCTTCATGAATCTGGCACTGCCCCCTGCAATGCTCTGACAGTGTGCACCACATTTTTTTGGTGCACCTTGACACATTTCTGTCGGATTTTGCACAGTAAATGTGCAAAACTGAGCACCGGAGCGCCCCCTTTGGTGCAGAAATTGGTGTCGCATGAAGAATAGTGCAGCCGTGCCACAGAGGTGTCACGTGTGACACAAATGTGGTGCGGACACTTCTTACATACATGTACAAGCAGTTTGCACTGAAAAGAACGTGCAAAGTCCAACAGAAAACTGGCGCAAGGCTCTTAGTAAATATCTCCTATTGTGTGTGATAGGGAGATTGTGGGGGTCATTTACTAACGGCCCGATTCGCGTTTTCCCGACGTGTTACCCGAATATTTCCGATTTGCGCCGTTTGTACAAGAATTGCCCCGGGTTTTTGGCGCACGCGATCGGATTGTGGCGCATCGGGGCCGGCATGCGCGCGACAGAAATGGGGGGGGCGTGGCCGAACGAAAACCCGACGTATTCGGAAAAACCGCCGCATTTAAAAACCGAAATGTGTCGCTTGGGAAGCGCTCACCTTCACCTGCTATGGGATGGTGCATTCCGGGGCGTTAAGATTATTTTCGGCGCAGCAGCGCCACCTGGTGGACGGCGGAGGAACTACCTTCTTAAATGCCAGCCGGACCCGAATCCTGTGCAGAGAACGCGCCGCTGGATCGCGAATGGGCCGGGTAAGTAAATCTGCCCCTGTGAGTTATAGTCAGGGATGATGGGAGTGATACAATGAGGGATTTTTATTCCCCAACAGTTTTGTGGTGGAGAAGGCACATAAATCTCCCCGACAGTCGCACGCGATGTGATTGTGGCGTGGCTGCGCTGGCATTCATGCAACAGAAATGGGGGGGAGAGCCGCTCGACTGATTCGGACTGAGCGCAGGATTTAACTTTCAAGTTGTCGCAAGATCAAGCCCTTACATGCACCAGGAACAAGGATATCGGACGCACAATCTTACTGAATCGCGGCAGAGTTTATTATTGTCAGACAATTCACGTTCTGTGAACTCCTCCGGACAGGTAAATAAATGTGCCCCAATGTTTGCGATATAGAGTGTAGACTGTGAGCTTCTTTACATTTACTTACCAGGTCCAGTCGCGATCCCGCGGCGCCTTGTCCAAAGCTGATTCGGGTCGGCCGGGATTCACTGAGGTCTGTGCGCCTGATATCCAGCAGAGTTCATGACACGCTGCTGCGCCGAGGTCCGACGGAGTTCACCTTCTTCGTCCCAGTACATGTAATTGCTGATCTTGCGACATAAATTCTTTTTTAAATTCCGCGGTTTTTCCGAATCCGTCGGGTTGTCCGACAGCCATACCCCCTGATTTGTGTCGCGTGAAAGCCGGCGCCGATGCGACACAATGGGGCACATTTACTTACCCGGTCCATTCGTGTTCCAGCGGCGGCTTCTCTCACGAGCGTTCGGGTATTCCGGCGATTCATGAAGGTCCTGGGCCCGATGTCCACCAGGTGGAGCTGCTGCGCCGAAGTCCGCCGGGGTGCCCCGGAGTTCATCCTCTTCATCGTGGTGCATGTGAGTATGGCCCGTGCGACCAATTTTTTTTTTTAATGCAGCGTTTTTTCCGAATTCGTCGGGTTACCGTTCGCCCACGCCCCCCGATGCGCCACAAACTGATCCCGTGCGCCAAAATCCCAGGGCAATTCAGGGAAAATCGGCGCAAATCGTAAATATTCGGGTAACACGAATCGGGCCCTTAGTAAATGACCCCCAATCTGATCGTATGCGCCAAAATCCCGAGGCAATTCCGTGCAAATCGGAAATATTTGGGAAACCCGACAAAAGTGCGGCGTTCGGACCCTTAGTAAATGAGCCCCAATGTGTGATTGTGGGGCAATGTATGTGTTATGCAGGAAATATATAGTAAATCTGTGCAGATTGGAAGCATGATTGTGCCCGTTGTCATACTGCAGTGTGACCTCTAGAAGGCAGACTTGATGATTCTGCTGCAGTCCTGCTACCGGCATGTTATACACTCCGTCCATATGAAACTTTGAAGATTTAGGCATTCGTCAACCGTCTGCCACAGACAAGATGTCACAACCCACAGAATCATTAGCTCAATGTATAGCAGCTTAATCGTATCGGAATCACAGGGGGGAATGAGGGGGGATTTTGGAACATATATATATATCTGGGGATCTCTGTACAGGTTCTGATCACATATTAATGTGCTGCACCTACAATGGACTCTCCTTCTCTGGGGGTCCAATAGCAGTTGCCACTAATCAGGACTGGATGAGGGTTTTACTCTCTGGCAACAAGTGATGATCCTGAAACAGAAAGTTATTAGATAGAAATATATATGAGGACGTTGCTCTGTGTAATACACATTGAATCCTGTGTGTGGCGCTGTAGTAATTATTGTTGTCTTGCAGTATGGGTCCCCTGCGGGATAAGTTGACCAATCGGGGTCTGACCAACATCAGTTATATCATAGTCAATGACCAGAGCTACTTGTCCAAGCTGATGCTGCGGGAGCTGAGGAGGAGAGCCCCGGCCGGAATCCCCGTGTACCAGCAGCTGCCCCACCAGGAGGATGTGTGGGAGATCCTGGGGGGCAGCAAGGACGACTTCCTGATCTATGACAGGTGGGTGAGCGCAGCCCCCATTATATCATGAATCCCCTTGTACGTTCTGTAATAATGATGATGCTACCTGTGTATCCCAGGTGCGGCCGCCTCACCTTCCACATCCGGCTCCCCCTAAGCTACCTCCACTATCCCTACGTGGAAGCCGCCATCATAGCCACCTACTACGAGGATCATTGTCAGAACTGCAGCTTCTACGCAAACATCACTAAACCGGTAAAAGAAGAAAAATTCATGTAGATATCAACAGAAATCTGATGATATATGGAAGATAGAGTCATACAGAGACATTGGGGGACATGTATTATCATATCTGCGCCTAAAAAATGCAGCAATCTTTAGTTTTTTTGGGGCGCAGAATTGTTGCGGATCATTTATAATGAGTTTGCGCCAGAAAAAACAGAAGTTTCAGTACTCCTCTGGATTTTTGGCGCAAGTGGGCGTGGCCCAACTTTTCCACATTATTTGAAGTGTAATCGCAAAGCAAAACGCACGCGTGTGACAGAAATGTCGCGCGGACACTTCTTAAATACCTGTACAAGCAGTTTGCTCTAGAAAGAAACTTTTAAAGTCTTACAGAAAACTGGCGCAAGGTCCTTAGTAAATGAGCCCCAATGTGTATTCTAGTAGTGACACTATATGGGTGATGGCGTCTGATACTGGATGTAAATCTATTGCAGCGTTTTAGTGTAAATCACAACAATTCTTTCACAAACAGATTTATAAATTGTATTTGCTGTGTGTTTTTCAGAATGTGACCTCAGGGAATATCACAGTGGATGAGAAACCCAAGCACGAGTCAGAACCGGGGAGCCCAGGTCCAAAAATAGACAAACACAATGAGAATAAACCCGGGGACCATCATAGTGAGGATCACAGTGAAGAACACAAAGAGGGGAACACGGAGAAGCACAATGGGGGGAGTCTTCAGCCAATCAGGAATGACAGAGACCCTCATCAGCCAATCAGGAATGACGGAGACCCTCATCAGCCAATCAGGAATGACGGAGACCCTCATCAGCCAATCAAAATTAAGGGAAAACATCACTAAAAACTGGACTGGAATCTGGTGTACCAGCGACTACCATCCTCATCATCCAGTGCAGATGTGTTCTTTATGCCTTCAGTTACTGTAATGGACATATGGATGTGGGACCCCCTTATTCTTCACCCATAATCCAACCCATGCAATAACCTGTAGTCATAGTGATTGGGGGGATCCACAATGACCTCCACAGAACCCCAATACAGATTAAAGCTATGAACTCCTTGAATCTTCCATTAAGAGGTCGTGCAATGTATTATGGGGGCTCCAGATGATAGGATTAGATACAGCAGCTTGACAAACTATCACACAGGATAGGATTAGATACAGCAGACAGTATCACACAGGATAGGATTAGATACACAGTACAGCAGACAGTATCACACAGGATAGGATTAGATACACAGCTCAGCAAACAGTATCACACAGGATGGGATTAGATACACAGCTCAGCAGACAGTATCACACAGGATGGGATTAGATACACAGCTCAGCAGACAGTATCACACAGGATAGGATTAGATACACAGCTCAGCAGACAGTATCACACAGGATAGGATTAGATACACAGCTCAGTAGACAGTATCACACAGGATAGGATTAGATACACAGCTCAGTAGACAGTATCACACAGGATAGGATTAGATACACAGTGCAGCAGACAGTACCACACAGGATAGGATTAGATACACAGTGCAGCAGACAGTACCACACAGGATAGGATTAGATACACAGCTCAGCAGACAGTACCACACAGGATAGGATTAGATACACAGTGCAGCAGACAGTACCACACATGATAGGATTAGATACACAGTGCAGCAGACAGTATCATACAGAATAGGATTAGAAACATAAGTCAGCACACAGTATCACACAGGATAGGATTAGATACACAGCTCAGAAGACAGTATCACACAAGACAGGATTAGATACACAGCTCAGTAGACAGTATCACACAGGATAGGATTAGATACACAGCTCAGCAGACAGTATTACACAGGATAGGATTAGATACACAACGCAGCAGACAGTATCACACAAGACAGGATTAGATACACAGCTCAGTAGACAGTATCATACATAGTGGGATTAGATACACAGCTCTGCAGACAGTATCACACAAG
Source organism: Engystomops pustulosus (assembly GCF_040894005.1). Classification (NCBI taxonomy): domain Eukaryota; kingdom Metazoa; phylum Chordata; class Amphibia; order Anura; family Leptodactylidae; genus Engystomops; species Engystomops pustulosus. The sequence continues at coordinate 90,521,042 of NC_092420.1, read as the reverse complement.
ATAGGATTAGATACACAACTCAGCAGACAGTATCACACAGGATAGGATTAGATACACAGCGCAGCAGACAGTATCACACAAGATAGGATTAGATACAAAGCTCGGCAGACAGTATCACACAGGAGAGGATTAGATACACAGCTCTGCAGACAGTATCACACAGGATAGGATTAGATACACAGCTCAGGAGACAGTATTACACAGGATAGGATTAGATACACAGCTCTGCAGACAGTATCACACATAATGGGATTAGATACACAGTTCCACATGGGTGAGATCCCCCTTTTCCAGGACATTGTATTCTGGTATTTGGAGCAGAGGTTTCTCCAGTTTCCTCTTTACAAATCTCCACTGGAATTAAAGGGAAACTCCAGCGACAAATCCACTGATAATCCGAGATAAAGCCTGATAACGCAGAGACGCCTGTGCTATACATCCAGCGAGGACGGTTGTCCCTGGGACATGTCCTGGGTGTCATCCGGGATCAGGGATATGGTGGTCTCAGGTACCTGGCAGGACGTGGGGTCAGAGGGGTCCTGGTGACAGGTCACATGGCTGACACCAGCAGGAAAATGAACATCATCCAACAGGAAATGGGAAGAAAGATTGTACGGAATGGATGACACAGAGGGGGGGCCCTCCAACCCCAACACATCTTACTACAAATAGCTGTATAAGCCACTGTGATTGGTGCAGCTCTGAATATAGTATCACAGAATTATAGCTCAGCAGACAGTATCACACAGGATAGGATTAGATACACAGCTCAGCAGACAGAATCACACAAAATAGGATTAGATACACAGCTCAGCAGACAGTATCACACAGGATAGGATTAGATACACAGCTCAGGAGACAGTATCACACATTATAGGATTAGATACATAGATCAGCAGACAGTATCTCACAGGATAAGATTAGATACGCAGCTCAACAGACTGTATCACACAGGATAGGATTAGATATACAGTTAAGCAGACAGTATCACATAGGATAGGATTAGATACACAGCTCAGCAGACAGTATCACACAGGATAGGATTAGATACACAGCTCAGCAGACAGTATCACACAGGATAGGATTAGATACACAGCCCAGAAGACAGTATCACACAGGATAGGATTAGATACACAGCTCAGCAGACAGTATCACACAGGATAGGATTAGATACACAGCCCAGCAGACAGTATCACACAGGATAGGATTAGATACACAGCTCAGCAGACAGTATCACACAGGATAGGATTAGATACACAGCTCAGCAGACAGTATCACATAGGATAGGATTAGATACACAGCTCAGCAGACAGTATCACATAGGATAGGATTAGATACACAGCTCAGCAGACAGTATCACACAGGATAGGATTAGATACACAGCCCAGCAGACAGTATCACACAGGATAGGATTAGATACACAGCTCAGCAGACAGTATCACTTAGGATAGGATTAGATACACAGCCCAGCAGACAGTATCACTTAGGATAGGATTAAATACACAGCTCAGCAGACAGTATCACATAGGATAGGATTAGATACACAGCTCAGCAGACAGTATCACACAGGATAGGATTAGATACACAGCTCAGCATAGTGGTCGTGCAGAGAGGGGATGGGGGCAGCTTTTTACACAGGAAGGACCAGGGTACAGATAGCGGAAGTGACTAGGTGGGGGTCACATGGGGTCACGTCCTCAATCGACACCCCATGTTTACACACACAGCCCACCCCTCACTGAGGGTGATAGGGAAGGGTGTCCCGGCTGCTTGACTAAAGATCCACAATGGCCACAACAGAGATAAGATTGTGAGTTGCTGGGGACAGGAAAGATGGGAGAGATACTGTGTGTGTGATGGGTCTATATAACCAGCGTTGTGCCCCCCCCCCCTCATACATGTCACTGTCTATATAACCAGCACTGTACCCCCCCCCCCCACATACATGTCACTGTCTATATAACCAGCACTGTACCCCCCCCATACATGTCACTGTCTATATAACCAGCACTGTACCCCCCCCCATACATGTCACTGTCTATATAACCAGCGCTGTACCCCCCCACATACGTGTCACTGTCTATATAACCAGCACTGTACTGCACTGTACTGCACTGTCTATATAACCAGCACTGTACCCCCCCCCCCCACATACATGTCACTGTCTATATAACCAGCGTTGTACCCCCCCCCCCACATACATGTCACTGTCTATATAACCAGCGTTGTACCCCCCCCCCCACATACATGTCACTGTCTATATAACCAGCGTTGTGCCCCCCCCCCCTCATACATGTTACTGTCTATATAACCAGCACTGTACCCCCCCCCCCACATACATGTCACTGTCTATATAACCAGCACTGTACCCCCCCCCACATACATGTCACTGTCTATATAACCAGCACTGTACCCCCCCCCCACATACATGTCACTGTATATAACCAGCACTGTAACCCCCCCCACATACATGTCACTGTCTATAGAACCAGCACTGTACCCCCCACATACATGTCACTGTCTATATAACCAGCACTGTACCCCCCCACATACATGTCACTGTCTATATAACCAGCACTGTACCCCCCCCACATACATGTCACTGTATATAACCAGCGCTGTACCCCCCCCACATACATGTCACTGTATATAACCAGCGCTGTACCCCCCCCACATACATGTCACTGTCTATATAACCAGCACTGTACCCCCCCCCCCACATACATGTCACTGTCTATATAACCAGCGCTGTACCCCCCCCCCACATACATGTCACTGTCTATATAACCAGCACTGTACCCCCCCCCCCACATACATGTCACTGTCTATATAACCAGCGTTGTACCCCCCCCCCCACATACATGTCACTGTCTATATAACCAGCGTTGTACCCCCCCCCCCACATACATGTCACTGTCTATATAACCAGCGTTGTGCCCCCCCCCCCTCATACATGTTACTGTCTATATAACCAGCACTGTACCCCCCCCCCCACATACATGTCACTGTCTATATAACCAGCACTGTACCCCCCCCACATACATGTCACTGTCTATATAACCAGCACTGTACCCCCCCCCCACATACATGTCACTGTATATAACCAGCACTGTAACCCCCCCCACATACATGTCACTGTCTATAGAACCAGCACTGTACCCCCCACATACATGTCACTGTCTATATAACCAGCACTGTACCCCCCCACATACATGTCACTGTCTATATAACCAGCACTGTACCCCCCCCCACATACATGTCACTGTATATAACCAGCGCTGTACCCCCCCCACATACATGTCACTGTCTATATAACCAGCACTGTACCCCCCCCCCACATACATGTCACTGTCTATATAACCAGCGCTGTACCCCCCCCCCCCACATACATGTCACTGTCTATATAACCAGCACTGTACCCCCCCCCCCCCCACATACATGTCACTGTCTATATAACCAGCACTGTACCCCCCCCCCACATACGTGTCACTGTCTATATAACCAGCGCTGTACCCCCCCCCACATACATGTCACTGTCTATATAACCAGCGCTGTACCCCCCCCCACATACATGTCACTGTCTATATAACCAGCACTGTACCCCCCCCCCCCCACATACATGTCACTGTCTATATAACCAGCGCTGTACCCCCCCACATACATGTCACTGTCTATATAACCAGCACTGTACCCCCCCCCACATACATGTCACTGTATATAACCAGCACTGTACCCCCCCCCACATACATGTCACTGTCTATATAACCAGCACTGTACCCCCCCACATACATGTCACTGTCTATATAACCAGCACTGTACCCCCCCCACATACATGTCACTGTCTATATAACCAGCGCTGTACCCCCCCCCACATACATGTCACTGTCTATATAACCAGCACTGTACCCCCCCCCCCCCACATACATGTCACTGTCTATATAACCAGCACTGTACCCCCCCCACATACATGTCACTGTCTATATAACCAGCGCTGTACCCCCCCACATACATGTCACTGTCTATATAACCAGCACTGTACCCCCCCCCCCACATACATGTCACTGTCTATATAACCAGCGCTGTACCCCCCCACATACATGTCACTGTCTATATAACCAGCGCTGTACCCCCCCCCCCCACATACATGTCACTGTCTATATAACCAGCACTGTACCCCCCCCCACATACATGTCACTGTCTATATACCCAGCACTGTACCCCCCCCCACATACATGTCACTGTCTATATAACCAGCACTGTACCCCCCCCCACATACATGTCACTGTCTATATAACCAGCACTGTACCCCCCACATACATGTCACTGTCTATATAACCAGCACTGTACCCCCCCCCACATACATGTCACTGTCTATATACCCAGCACTGTACCCCCCCCACATACATGTCACTGTCTATATAACCAGCACTGTACCCCCCCCCCCACATACATGTCACTGTCTATATAACCAGCACTGTACCCCCCCCCCACATACATGTCACTGTCTATATAACCAGCGCTGTACCCCCCCACATACATGTCACTGTCTATATAACCAGCACTGTACCCCCCCACATACATGTCACTGTCTATATAACCAGCACTGTACCCCCTCCCCCACATACATGTCACTGTCTATATAACCAGCACTGTACCCCCCCACATACATGTCACTGTCTATATAACCAGCACTGTACCCCCCCACATACATGTCACTGTCTATATAACCAGCACTGTACCCCCCCACATACATGTCACTGTCTATATAACCAGCGCTGTACCCCCCACATACATGTCACTGTCTATATAACCAGCACTGTAACCCCCCCCCCACATACATGTCACTGTCTATATAACCAGCACTGTACCCCCCCCACATACATGTCACTGTCTATATAACCAGCACTGTAACCCCCCCCCCCCACATACATGTCACTGTCTATATAACCAGCACTGTAACCCCCCCCCACATACATGTCACTGTCTATATAACCAGCGCTGTACCCCCCCCCCCACATACATGTCACTGTCTATATAACCAGCACTGTAACCCCCCCCCCCCCACATACATGTCACTGTCTATATAACCAGCGCTGTACCCCCCCCCCCACATACATGTCACTGTCTATATAACCAGCACTGTACCCCCCCCACATACATGTCACTGTCTATATAACCAGCACTGTACCCCCCCACATACATGTCACTGTCTATATAACCAGCACTGTACCCCCCCCCACATACATGTCACTGTCTATATAACCAGCACTGTACCCCCCCACATACATGTCACTGTCTATATAACCAGCACTGTACCCCCCCCACATACATGTCACTGTCTATATACCCAGCACTGTAACCCCCCCCACATACATGTCACTGTCTATATAACCAGCACTGTACCCCCCCACATACATGTCACTGTCTATATAACCAGCACTGTACCCCCCACATACATGTCACTGTCCATATAACCAGCGCTGTACCCCCCCCCACATACATGTCACTGTCTATATAACCAGCGCTGTACCCCCCACATACATGTCACTGTCCATATAACCAGCGCTGTACCCCCCCCCACATACATGTCACTGTCTATATAACCAACACTGTACCCCCCCACATACATGTCACTGTCTATATAACCAGCACTGTACCCCCCACATACATGTCACTGTCCATATAACCAGCGCTGTACCCCCCCCCACATACATGTCACTGTCTATATAACCAGCGCTGTACCCCCCCACATACATGTCACTGTCTATATAACCAGCACTGTACCCCCCCCCATACATGTCACTGTCTATATAACCAGCGCTGTACCCCCCCCCCCACATACATGTCACTGTCTATATAACCAGCACTGTACCCCCCACATACATGTCACTGTCTATATAACCAGCACTGTACCCCCCCACATACATGTCACTGTCTATATAACCAGCACTGTACCCCCCCCCCCACATACATGTCACTGTCTATATAACCAGCGCTGTACCCCCCCCCCCCCCACATACATGTCACTGTCTATATAACCAGCACTGTACCCCCCCCCACATACATGTCACTGTCTATATAACCAGCACTGTACCCCCCACATACATGTCACTGTCTATATAACCAGCACTGTACCCCCCCCCCACATACATGTCACTGTCTATATAACCAGCACTGTACCCCCCCACATACATGTCACTGTCTATATAACCAGCACTGTACCCCCCACACATACATGTCACTGTCTATAGCCAACCAGACTCCAGTATATGGCCATCCCCCAGTATACAGCCTGCCAGTCCCCAGTGGTATACTTGTATAGTGTATACATCTGTGGTATACTTGGTGCTGTACCTTGTGTTGTGTACATTGTATATATGTATAGTGTACACTCACCGGCCACTTTATTAGGTCCACCATGCTAGTAACGGGTTGGACCCCCTTTTGCCTTCAGAACTGCCTCAATTCTTCGTGGCATAGATACAACAAGGTGCTGGAAGCTCCTCAGAGATTTTGCTCCATATTGACATGATGGTATCACACAGTTGCCGCAGATTTGTCGGCTGCACATCCATGATGCGAATCTCCCGTTCCACCACATCCCAAAGATGCTCTATTGGACTGAGATCTGGTGACTGTGGGGGCCATTTGAGTACAGTGAACTTATTGGGGCAGATTTACTTACCCGGTCCATTCACGATCCAGCGGCGCGTTCTCTGCGCTGGATTCGGGTCCGGCCGGAATTTAATAAGGTAGTTCCTCCTCCGTCCACCAGGTCGCGCTGCTGCGCTGAAAAGCATCTGAACGCGCCGGAATTCACCGAGGCCGGCTGAGTGAAGGTAAGCGCATCCCGAGCGACACATTTTCCGTTTTTGCGGCGGTTTTTCCGAATACGTCAGGTTTTCGTTCGGCCACGCCCCTCGATTTCCGTCGCGCGCATGCCGGCGCCGATGCGTCACAATCCGATCGCGTGCGCCAAAATCCCGGGGCAATTCAGGTACAATCGGCGTACATCGGAAATATTCGGGTAACACGTCGGGAAAACGTGATTCGGGCCCTTAGTAAATGACCCCCATTGTCATGTTCAAGAAACCAGTCTGAGATGATTCCAGCTTTATGACATGGCGCATTATCCTGCTGAAAGTAGCCATCAGATGTTACAGGGTACATTGTGCTCATAAAGGGATGGACATGGGCAGCAACAATACTCAGGTAGGCTATGGCGTTGTACCAAGGGGCCCAAAGAGTGCCAAGAAAATATTCCCCACACCATGACACCACCACCACCAGCCTGAGCCGCTGATACAAGGCAGGATGGATCCATGACACCACCACCACCAGCCTGAGCCGCTGATACAAGGCAGGATGGATCCATGACACCACCACCACCAGCCTGAGCTGCTGATACAAGGCAGGATGGATCCATGACACCACCACCACCAGCCTGAACCGCTGATACAAGGCAGGATGGATCCATGACACCACCACCACCAGCCTGAGCCGCTGATACAAGGCAGGATGGATCCATGACACCAGCACCACCAGCCTGACCCGCTGATACAAGGCAGGATGGATCCATGCTTTCATGTTGTTGTACCAAATTCTGACCCTACCATCCGAATGTTGCCTTTCTATCAGCTCAAACCAGTCTGCCCATTCTCCTCTGACCTCTGGCATCAACAAGGCATTTCCGCCCACAGAACTGCCGCTCACTGGATGTTTTTTCTTTTTCGGACCATTCTCTGTAAACCCTAGAGATGGTTGTGCGTGAAAATCCCAGTAGATCAGCAGTTTCTGAAATACTCAGACCAGCCCTTCTGGCACCAACAACCATGCCACGTTCAAAGGCCACAAATCACCTTTCTTCCCCATACTGATGCTCGGGAGAACTGCAGGAGATTGTCTTGACCATGTCTACATGCCTAAATGCACTGAGTTGCCGCCATGTGATTGGCTGATTAGAAATTAAGTGTTAACGAGCAGTTGGACAGGTGTACCTAATAAAGTGACCGGTGACTGTATATCCCTGTGGTATACTAGGCGCTGTGTTGTGTACATTGTATATATGTATAGTGTATATCTCTGTGGTATACTCGGCGCTGTGTTGTGTACATTGTATATATGTATAGTGTATATCTCTGTGGTATACTCGGCGCTGTGTACATTGTATATATGTATAGGGTATATCTCTGTGGTATACTCGGCGCTGTGTACATTGTATATATGTATAGTGTATATCTCTGTGGTATACTCGGCGCTGTGTTGTGTACATTGTATATATGTATAGTGTATATCTCTGTGGTATACTCGGCGCTGTGTACATTGTATATATGTATAGTGTATATCTCTGTGGTATACTCGGCGCTGTGTTGTGTACATTGTATATATGTATAGTGTATATCTCTGTGGTATACTCGGCGCTGTGTTGTGTACATTGTATATATGTATAGTGTATATCTCTGTGGTATACTCGGCGCTGTGTACATTGTATATATGTATAATGTATATCTCTGTGGTATACTCGGCGCTGTGTACATTGTATATATGTATAGGGTATATCTCTGAGGTATACTCGGCGCTGTGCCTTGTGTTGTGTACATTGTATATATGTATAGTGTATATCTCTGTGGTATACTCGGCGCTGTGTACATTGTATATATATGTATAGTGTATATCTCTGAGGTATACTCGGCGCTGTGTACATTGTATGTATATGTATAGCGTATATCTCTGTGGTATACTCGCCGCTGTGTACATTGTATACATGTATATCTTTGAGGTATACTCGGCGCTGTGTTGTGTACATTGTATATACGTATAGTGTATATCTCTGTGGTATACTCGGCACTGTGTACATTGTATATATGTATAGTGTATATCTCTGTGGTATACTCGGCGCTGTGTACATTGTATATACGTATAGTGTATATCTCTGTGGTATACTCGGCGCTGTGTACATTGTATATACGTATAGTGTATATCTCTGTGGTATACTCGGCGCTGTGTACATTGTATATATGTATAGTGTATATCTCTGTGGCATACTCGGCGCTGTGTTGTGTACATTGTATATATGTATAGTGTATATCTCTGTGGTATACTCGGCGCTGTGTACATTGTATATACGTATAGTGTATATCTCTGTGGTATACTCGGCGCTGTGTACATTGTATATACGTATAGTGTATATCTCTGTGGTATACTCGGCGCTGTGTACATTGTATATACGTATAGTGTATATCTCTGTGGTATACTCGGCGCTGTGTACATTGTATATATGTATAGTGTATATCTCTGTGGTATACTCGGCGCTGTGTACATTGTATATATGTATAGGGTATATGTCTGTGGTATACTCGGCGCTGTGTACATTGTATATATGTATAGGGTATATCTCTGTGGTATACTCGGCGCTGTGTACATTGTATATATGTATAGTGTATATCTCTGTGGTATACTCGGCGCTGTGTTGTGTACATTGTATATATGTATAGTGTATATCTCTGTGGTATACTCGGCGCTGTGTACATTGTATATATGTATAGTGTATATCTCTGTGGTATACTCGGCGCTGTGTACATTGTATATATGTATAGTGTATATCTCTGTGGTATACTCGGCGCTGTGTACATTGTATATATGTATAGTGTATATCTCTGTGGTATACTCGGCGCTGTGTACATTGTATATATGTATAGGGTATATCTCTGTGGTATACTCGGCGCTGTGTACATTGTATATATGTATAGTGTATATCTCTGTGGTATACTAGGCGCTGTGTTGTGTACATTGTATATATGTATAGTGTATATCTCTGTGGTATACTCGGCGCTGTGTACATTGTATATATGTATAGGGTATATGTCTGTGGTATACTAGGCGCTGTGTTGTGTACATTGTATATATGTATAGTGTATATCTCTGTGGTATACTCGGCGCTGTGTACATTGTATATATGTATAGTGTATATCTCTGTGGTATACTCGGCGCTGTGTTGTGTACATTGTATATATGTATAGTGTATATCTCTGTGGTATACTCGGCGCTGTGTACATTGTATATATGTATAGTGTATATCTCTGTGGTATACTCGGCGCTGTGTACATTGTATATATGTATAGTGTATATCTCTGTGGTATACTCGGCGCTGTGTACATTGTATATATGTATAGGGTATATCTCTGTGGTATACTCGGCGCTGTGTACATTGTATATATGTATAGTGTATATCTCTGTGGTATACTCGGCGCTGTGTACATTGTATATATGTATAGGGTATATCTCTGTGGTATACTCGGCGCTGTGTACATTGTATATATGTATAGTGTATATCCCTGTGGTATACTTGGCGCTGTGTACATTGTATATATGTATAGTGTATATCTCTGTGGTATACTCGGCGCTGTGTACATTGTATATATGTATAGGGTATATCTCTGTGGTATACTAGGCGCTGTGTTGTGTACATTGTATATATGTATAGTGTATATCTCTGTGGTATACTCGGCGCTGTGTACATTGTATATATGTATAGGGTATATCTCTGTGGTATACTAGGCGCTGTGTTGTGTACATTGTATATATGTATAGTGTATATCTCTGTGGTATACTCGGCGCTGTGTACATTGTATATATGTATAGGGTATATGTCTGTGGTATACTAGGCGCTGTGTTGTGTACATTGTATATATGTATAGTGTATATCTCTGTGGTATACTCGGCGCTGTGTACATTGTATATATGTATAGTGTATATCTCTGTGGTATACTCGGCGCTGTGTACATTGTATATATGTATAGTGTATATCTTTGTGGTATACTCGGCGCTATGCCTTGTGTTGTGTACATTGTATATACGTATAGTGTATATCTCTGTGGTATACTCGGCGCTGTGTACATTGTATATATGTATAGTGTATATCTCTGTGGTATACTCGGCGCTGTGTACATTGTATATATGTATAGTGTATATCTTTGTGGTATACTCGGCGCTATGCCTTGTGTTGTGTACATTGTATATACGTATAGTGTATATCTCTGTGGTATACTCGGCGCTGTGTACATTGTATATATGTATAGTGTATATCTCTGTGGTATACTCGGCGCTGTGTACATTGTATATATGTATAGGGTATATCTCTGTGGTATACTCGGCGCTGTGTACATTGTATATATGTATAGGGTATATCTCTGTGGTATACTCGGCGCTGTGCCTTGTGTTGTGTACATTGAGCTCTGGGCTTTGACAGCTGCTGAGTGTCACATTCCTCCCCGGCTTCCTGGCCTTTCTTGTTTCCGACCAATCAGTGGCCTCCTCCGCTGCGCGAGCCCGCCAGTGGACCAATGATCGGGCAGTTTCTACGCGCGGCCCCGGGAGGCAGCCAATGGGACGTGAGCTGTGCGGGCAGCGCGTACGAGCGGCGCGGCCCCGGCGCTCAGTCAGTCAGAGAGAGCAGAGCGGACATGGCGGAGGGTGAGAGAGCTCCTCCGCCGCCGCCGCTCCCGCTCCCCCCGGCCAAGCGGCTGTGCTCCCGGAGCTGCCCGCCCTCCCAGCACTGCCCCCCGCAGCGCGGAGCCGCCGCCCGGCCGCAGCACCAGCCCGAGTCCCTGTTGGACTGCGCCGCCAAGGCGGTGGCGGAGAAATGGGCCTTCGAGCGGGTGGAGGAGCGCTTCGAGCGGATCCCGGAGCCCGTGCAGCGCCGCATCGTCTACTGGTCCTTCCCCCGCAACGAGCGAGAGATCTGCATGTACTCGTCCTTCCAGTACCGGGGCGAGGAGCCGGGGGCCCCTGCTGGGGGGCCCATAGGAGGAGCCCTGGGACCGGGCCAGAGCTCAGCCCTCCCAGGCATCGGGGGTCCGGGGGCAGGAGGAGGCGAGGGGCTGCCATTCCGCCGGGGGATCCGGCTCCTGGAGAGCGGATGTGTGGAGAACGTCCTGCAAGTCGGTAAGTGGCCCTCAGACTGTAGATAGGGGAGGGGGGGCAGGACCCGGGGGGCAGCGCTGGCTCCTATGGACCTGGGATCTGGCCCAGCAGGGGGCTTGGTTCTGGTTCTGGACATTTGAAGACATTGGGTCCTGTTCAAGGCCAAGAACGTGACCTGGAATTACTTCCTTTCTATTCTACAAGTAGAATATCAGGGGCTTAGGCAGGGACAAGGACTGGGGTGGGCCGGTCCGGGGCCCAAAATGACTGGTATTGTAAGCCTAAGACTGTAAATGGGTAAGGACCATGGTTGAGCGCAGGGAGGTCTTGATTGGATGCTGTATTGGTAATGAGGCACATTCAGGACTATTGACAAGGACGGATCCAGGTGATGAATGATGTGACAAGGGCGTAAAGGGCATTGGATGAGTTTAGGGCCATCAGTGTGGCCGGGACAGGTCTGTGTCAGGTTGCTGGGACCAGGATTGGGAGGGGGGGGGGGGGGCTGAGTGATTCGCTCAGGAACATTCAGACCATGGATGAGTAATGAGATCTTCAGTTCTGTAAATGAGGTGTGGGACCGAGCCTGGGGACTGATGAACTAATCACCGCTCAGGCTTCCTATAATCTGCCTGACAGGTTTCCCATCAGGGCCGCGTCTCATCTCAACCTTTGATGCCGTATTTTGTAGACGTCGGGTTCAGTCATGGTCATAGTCCGGGATCTTCTGACCTCCTTAGTCACGGTGTCTTCTTCCTATAACCTGTGAAATTCTACATTCCTCAGAAAAGCCCTCAGTGTCAGAGGAGATTAGTTCTGCACATGAGGCGTCACTGCTGCTTGTACTGTGCTGTGTTATTGGGGGTCCGGGGGGGGGGGATCCTGTCACCTTATATGATCTTGTATGTAGCGATAGTTTGCGGGTGTCAGCCCGATCTGTCCAGAGTAGGGTTACTATGTGCATATTGTATATCTTAGAGGGACTCTTTACATAGTTTGTATATAATATCTGTGTCATATAGATCACATGTACATTGTATATACAGTGCTACAGTCTATATACGTTATGTGTGTATATAGTGTTACATTGTTTGTACTGTGTTTCAGCAAATATACAGTATACATTCTATTAGTTGTCTCTATGTATATATAGTTACGTTCTACACTCTGTCCCTGTATATACAGTATACATTCTATTAGTTGTCTCTATGTATATATAGTTACGTTCTACACTCTGTCCCTGTATATACAGTATACATTCTATATGTCCCTATATACATTATGGTGTATACTTTTTTATTTTGTCCCTGTTAACATATATATGTACAGAGTTGTGTATCATATATGCTGTGTCCATTGTGGTTGTGGTTTGCTCCTCTATGTATGTTACAATTAATTAAAATATTGTCCATGACTATGACCCCACCACCACCCTCATCATCCTCCTCCTCATTGTCTCCTCCTGTTTCTAAGCATTTCGGTAATTATGTTTGTTTCCAGGGAAGCTTTACTAATAAGTGACATTCTCCAGACAAGCGGAGAGATTATCCCCCTCCACCTTATCAGCTATGGATTGACTCTAACAGGCTTTGTAGGGTGAAATCCCCAGGCCAGACAATCACAAGGCTGTCAGGCTGACAAAGCAATGCCTGCTCCTGCCTGCAGTGTCAGAGGGCAGCGCTATCTGGCCCCTTTTCCTGGGGGGTGGGGGTTGCAGAAATCTAATTTGAGTGGTGTTATTTTTTAGTCTCTTGATGGCGGCGGCTGTTTATCTCTCCTCCGTCTCTTCTTTCAGGGTTATTTTTTTGAGATGCAGTAAATCGATTCCCCAGGACGATGGCTGCTCTTATTTCATGCCGTTTGCTTTCAGTTTCAGGGGGAAGAAAAGCTCAATGCGGATGGATGAGCGATTAGAGCGTTATTAATATTGATTCATCCGCTCTGAAAAGTTACTGATTCTTTAGATTGCTGGCGCGTTGCCGTCCTGGGCTGCCATATGTAGCCACGGATAGAAATCTGTGATAGATGGCACTGGTCACGTCATTGTGTGCCCATGTACAGCCACTGTCTAAGACCTGTACAGGACTATTCAGCGTTCTGGAGCAGAATTGCTCTGGTATCGGCTATGCGTTGGGTCCAGTGGTCCCTTGATGGTAAGATAGATACCTGTAGAGATCAGAACCATGATCCCTGTGATACATTTTTGTTCTTGGGCTACTCAGGTTTTGTGTAAATCTCTGAGCTGCTTTACTTGTGGCTTAGTAGACATTTTCTGAACTACAACTCCCAGCCGGTGGCAATCAAGACCTGCTGAGAGTTATGGGTACGTACACATAGTCAATGCTTGCAGTAAAACAGAATTGGTGGAAAAATCCGCTTTGGACTACAGAGTTGCCATCATACTCATTACAAAAAATGTTTCTGCTTATGTGTATTGGATGCAGAGTGTACGCACCCCTGTGCTTGGACCCTATAGATTTGTAACATCTGAAGAGAGCTCTGCTGAGTGCAAGCTTCATGGGTCAGGCTTGTACAGGATTTGACGTTAGATCTGTGACAATCACGTTTACATGTGACTTACCTTTTTAGTGGTTTGGAGGGTTGGGGTTGATCTAACATCTTAATTTGACTAATTACTGTGTATAAAGTCATAGTTTAATAATAATAAATAATTCTTTATGTATATAGCGCACACAGATTACGCAGCGGTGCACAAAGCTTGCCAAATTGGTCCTCTTGTATTGCTGCGAGGACATCTGTATCGTCATCTGATGGCTGATATCTTCCACTTGTCATAGGGACGGCGCCCCCTCTGGAGTTTCCACTCGTGTGTTTGAGGACGCCCCACTGATGGTAGCCATGAAAGGGTCACTTGTTTATGAGCAGACACCCTTCCGATTATTTTTTTTTTTCCAGGGTTATGGAATTTCGTTAACTTCTTCCAGAACCCAAAAGCCCCTAAAATCTTAACATTTGGCTGCAAGTTTCCAGGGGGAGGGAAAGCGTAAACTCCAAAGCCTTTTCCTCCAGCCGCTGAAAACTTTTAAATGCAGTTTCTTTCATCCCTCCGAGAGGCTTTTTTTTTTTTCTTAATTCCCAGTTCCAAATTCAAAGGGATTTAATTAGGCATTTAGAAAAAAGAGGAACAAAGCGGCTCAGAAAGAGGCCATCAGCGTTTGTAGTGTGCGGGGCGGCTGTGCCGGGGATGTCTCAGTAAGTGATCTCCGTGCTCCAGACACAAGGACGTCCAGGCCCTTACTAGTCCTACGTTTTTGTGGCCTGGTGAAAATGGGGGGGAAATGTGACCAAAAATAAATATCCGTCATTTCCCTTGTGATGAGGATTTGCATCATGTTTTATGGTTGAGTGATGAGCTCGGAGGATGTGGACCAGATGACGATGAATCAGATCTTCAGGACGTCCACACTCCGTAGAACTGATTTCACAATCTGTCTGTCAGATGTAAAACTGCAATGACATTTCCATTGAACTGTATGTAAAGCTGTCCACCATGCTGCACCCTCCTGCTCCTCTCTACTTCTGTGGCTTCACTCCTGCGCTGTACAAGGGTCTTGGTCACATTTTGTGCTGCTCGCTCTGGCCTGAACAGCAGATCTATGGCGGCCATCATGTTGCGTAGACTTCTGGTGGGGGCGGAAAATGAGGTCAATGTCCTCATAAGTGTTCAGTGTTATCACCCCTGTAACAATTCATCATATCCCATCCCAGGACACTTCATTCTTGTACCCGGGTGAAACACAATACAGTTCAGATGATTTGGGTTCAGGTTGGTAAATCACGCATTATTTAAATGGGTCGTGTCTTCTGCTTGGTCTCGTTCCCTCTGGCACCGGATCCTACCCATTGGTTTATAGCATCCTCTGTGGTTCTGATACAGGACCGAATACTGATGAGGACTCGTATGTAAATACCTCTGTATTATAACCTTGTATCACTCCTCCTTACTTACTTCTAACCATCCGCCTGTCGTTCTAAAACAAAACCATTGTTGTCTCTGAAATTTTTCTCTGTTTTTGTATCGGCTGAGATCGGACAGAAAAACAGGTTAAACCCTGACGTGCAGGGACCAGCCCGCTGTGAAGCGCAGCCGCCAGCTCTGGATGGGCCCGGAGGATTGTGCTGCGTCTGAAATGTGCCGTACTATAAGGTATCACTGCCAGACTGGATGGGGAAACCCAGAATTGGAATAGTTCACCAAATTACTGCAGTTAATTAATTTGAAAGTGATTTCTGCACCATAGTCGCAGTATGTGAACACGCCCTTAGATGCAAGTGCTTTTTCACTTTTCAGAAACCCCCCTGAATGTGCAGCATTAGTAGAGAATGAGTGGACGGTGTCCATGGTTCTGATCCCCGATGGTTTTGTCAGATCGGAGCTGGTGATGTCACCTGTACAGTGTTTGGGCCTATCCCAGCCCGCTGTAACTTTTGACACTTTAGGGGTTTTCTGCAGAATCATGAAACCCTTTTAAGGCCACAAAGGACTGAAATGCTGCAAGTGCCAGAAATCTACAAAGTCGGCCAAATGTTCTTTTGGATTTGTTTCATGAAATGCTACAGATTTCTGCTTTCTATAGCAAATGGGTAAATGGGCTGTATTTCCTCCCTGTGGGATCTTGGCTTTACTATTTTTTGCAGCCAGTGTTCACACATTCACAGCTGACACTGGGCTGAGCAGTCTTCTGGGGGTTGTAGTGCACACACATCAGCTGACAATGGGCTGAGCAGTCATCTGTGGGTTGTAGTGCACACACACCAGCTGACAATGGGCTGAGCAGTCTGCTGAGGGTTGTAGTGCACACACATTATCAGCTGTCATTGGGCTGAGCAGTCATCTGTGGGTTGTAGTGCACACACACCAGCTGACAATGGGCTGAGCAGTCTGCTGAGGGTTGTAGTGCACACACATTAGCTGACAATGGGCTGAGCAGTCTGCTGAGGGTTGTAGTGCACACACATTATCAGCTGACAGACTGCTCAGCCCATTGTCAGCTGATAATGTGTGTGCACTACAACCCTCAGCAGACTGCTCAGCCCATTGTCAGCTGATGTGTGTGCACTACAACCCCCAGCAGTGGGCTGTTCATTCATTCTGCAGGGGGTTGTAGTGCACACACATAATCATCTGGCACTGGGCCGACCGGTCCTCTTGGGGTTGTAGGCTACGGCTTCTATTCGTGGTTCTCGCTCTTTGGTGGGATCTCCTGTCAGTCATGGGCACACACTTTGCTGCTGGAACTTGCTGCTAGAACATACTTATAACGTAACCCCTTTGCTGCCCTAAGTGTAAAATCAAGGGGGGGTCACGTAGATGTTGTGCTGTCACTGTATGGATGCGGCACTAAATGGGATATTCCTGTTTTTGCTCCTCTGCGCTGGTGTGGCGTTACGAGTCGTCTTCCTATCCCCTCCCCCTGTGTATCCTCTGTATACACAGTCCCTCGCTGTGTATGTAAGAGCCGGCTTTTCTTGTTCCCATTCCCTGGAATGTAGTTTTGCTATAGTGCGGAGAGGTTGGCGGAATACTGGCCCACAATCACCTGGGGTCCCATAGCCGCTGCACCTACTGACATAGTAGACGCACACATTCCCTGTCTACTTCTAATTCCTTTGTGATATTTTTGAAATCTTCTTCGTCACAAGCGAAAGGGACGATGCGGCGGCGACGTCCTGCGAGGCGATAATGACAGAAGGTAATTTCTTATTGCACTCGGGGGTGTATCCTGGATAGAGGGATCGTCTTCTCACCTGGTAAGAGAGTAGCTGTCACAGGTCCACAATGCTAAGGCCGCGTTCACATGTGAGGTTTGCGTTTTGGGCTCCTTCGGTGAATGTTGGAGTAACATATCATTTAGCACCCAGCAGCATTGTTTACCACCCAGCTTTACTGGGGCCGGATCAGTGATGAGGTGAAGGTCTGATGAGGATCGCTGTTTATTATGATGTAGAAGGTGGCTTCCATAATATCTCCGGCGCTCCCCAGAGAAGTAGGGTCTCTAGTTTATATGGGGTTCTGACTTTTAAATGTACTTTGTGTCCAAAATCTTTGATTTCTTAACCTCTGCTTGCTGTCAGCCCAAAAGACCATGGTTTAGCTGAAGATTCTGCCTGCTGAGTTTCTGTTACAGTGTATCCAATCTAGAGCATCCAATGTTTTACCTGCACTGACACTTTGTAGCAAATCAGGAGAGAGATTTGTTCTGATGACAAGGAATTGTCTGGACTGGACACATTGTAACGAGGCTGTGATCATACCAGCGTCTGGATGGAAGCTGCCGCCATTCACTGACAGCAAACAGATTTTGCTTTTATTATAAATTCATTTCTTTATTTTAATTGCGCTTGATGTCGCCCAGACGGGAGCGGCCCCTTCAAATCCAATTAGGGCATTAAATGTTGTGCACCCAAACAGCGATTTTTGTTAATTTCCACAAGTTTGTTAATTACTATTGGTCTAATTAGTGTCTGAGCGGCTTCTGTTCACAAGATTAACCCCTTTCATTCGGCAGGAGTTGGGTGAGAGTCTGGATGATTACGGAGCGCGGTGCAGCAGCTGTGGCCATGGAGGGTAATCCTACAGACAATGTCGCCTACCTCTGTCCCCATCTCTGCTCCGCCATATTACATGCCCTAAATGACTGCATCTCCCATATGGGGCATCTAATGTATAGAAGTGCAGCTTCATAGCCAAGGGCTTGTAGAAAGATGGCGGCTGCCCCCGAGACCATACAGGCTCCGATATTTTCCAGTAGGGCTGAGAGTGCATGTCTATAAGAGAGTTGAGTGGGAAAGCCCACAGCCATATAGAAGCTGATTATAGTCGCCTTATTGAATGTGTTCACACGCATATTGTAGTGCAGTACAACCGCTCAGGAGATTTTCGTAATGTAAATGTAAGTTTTTTTTCTATCACGTTTACATAAACGGAATGAAAACGCCAGGTGTGAACACAGCCCTAAAATCTGGTCAGGTGACTTGTATGACAGCGCGGTGGAGTTAATTGTCTGTGGTCAGGTGACTTGTATGGCAAGGGGGCCTAGCTGATTTACTGTATTCATGAGGGGGGGTCAGCAGGATTGTGAAGACCGAGCAGTGATATAAAGGATAAGCGGCTGGTGCCATAGCGTCCAGATGCTACATCATGCGACTCTTTGTCGCCTTCATATCTGCAGTGTACAGACCCCGCTCCTCCCGCAATATCAGCTGCAGAGATGGAATCTGTAAAAAGAAAGCAGCTACAAACGGCAATGAAGGGGTTAATCCTAAATCTCATGAAATTGCTGTTATCTGTAAGGTTTAGAATAATTTTCGGTGCTCCTTATCTATGAGATGGATTACCAGTGTTTAGGGAATGGACCTGAGGGGGGGGGGGGGATTGATGTGAGAAAGAAAGTGCGACGTGGAATTTAATTAAACGCCCAGAGATTATGAATATGGATGATCTTTGGGACGGTTGCGTCTCGAGTCGCCACAACAGATCTGAGCGACTCGTTACTGAGGGAAGTGACGTGGCACCCGCTGGCATCTCCTCTGCTGCCGCTATAATCGGGATTGTCCTATATCCTGGGGCCTCTGCACAACCTCTATAGGGGGAGCTATAGATACTGGTCTGGCCGGATTACATCCTATAGAGTCCATACAGCGCGGATGGGCGTGTACTACATCCAGGGGCTATAGGCTCCCGCTGACCTAGAGCCGACCATACCTGAGGGATTGCAGACACCCCTTTTATTTCTGGTTGGTCTGTGAAGGTTAATTTCTTGTAGGACAATGACTTGAACAGTTCGGACTGCAATTACCTTTTAATATTCATAGGAAAGGCCATCAATAACTGACTGCATCCCTGTGCCCGCACCATTCGGCCCTGATGGGGTGTGATCGCTGGGTGTGGAGCTGGAAGCTATTGGCTCCCTGTCCCTATTGTGGCTAGAAGCTATATCTACTGGCGCGGTTCTTGTTCACCACTTCTGACTCCATGTCCTGTGCTTACAAGATGGTGCAGGGATGAACAACTATTGATGGCCTATCCCTTTAACTTGCCATCTCTACACAGTAGATCAGTAGATCTGCATTTATCAGTGCAGAAATTGATCTGGAATTTGTCTCCTCTAGCTGACAGCAAGCAGAGATCTAAGTATGAGTGAATGTTAGAGCTGTGGATTCTACCCAGATATGGGTTAACTGCTATAAAACTAGAGCAGCCCTTTAAGCCTCTGCTGTCATGTGGTGGAGTCTTTCCTTAGCTACAGATTTGTGAAATTTTCCTGTGAACGTCGCTGTATATATTTTGGCTCGGAGGCCACTTGTGATGAGAGATGATTGGCTGGGAAGTTTGGTTTATTTGCCCATACTGAGAACTGTTTGGTTTTTGGCGTCTTTGTCCTGATCCTGGCGGATGATGGTGGAGACCGAGCGCAGCTCCTGACAGTCTATACATTAAGCAGGAGGGATGGGTGCAATCGCTGGCACTAATGCAGGCTGGTATCTTGGTGCCCCCTGGCACTGAGTGAAGGCCTTTCCATCCCCCCAGGTCCGCTCTTCTACCTATCCTAATGAGTTATGGCAAGAGCTAGTGAGAGCAGGGGGGATTGTGCCCGCACTGACCCACTTCCCGGACTTCCTGGAGGAGAGCAGGACAAGGTCGCTGACAGCTGTGCATCCATAATCCCGGAGCGGAGGCATCGATTGTTGTCAGGGATCAGGCCTGCACCCTCCGCACATGACATCCACATACATTAATAAAGACTTTGGGGACAAAAGCTCCCCCTCCGCCGGCTGGGGATGACAGACAGATGTCTGATGACTGCCGCCGCTCGCCATTCATGCAGAATTATTCATCTCGGCATTTGCAATTTTTGTAATGTACGACTGTAATATTAGAATAACTTTATAGTGATCTCAGAAGACTGATAGAAGGTGATCCAAGGTGCCATATGTGCAGGAGCAGGGGCCACTACTCCCAATGTTACACTATTATAGATGGTCCTAGAAGTATCTGGGGCTCCGAGGTGCCATATGTGCAGGAGCAGGGGCCACTACTCCCAATGTTACACTATTATAGATAGTCATAGAAGTATCTGGGGCTCTGAGGTGCCATATGTGCAGGGGCCACTACTCCCAATGTTACACTATTATAGATGGTCCTAGAAGTATCTGGGGCTCCGAGGTGCCATATGTGCAGGAGCAGGGGCCACTACTCCCAATGTTACACTATTATAGATGGTCCTAGAAGTATCTGGGGCTCCGAGGTGCCATATGTGCAGGAGCAGGGGCCACTACTCCCAATGTTACACTATTATACATGGTCCTAGAAGTATCTGGGGCTCCAAGGTGCCATATGTGCAGGAGCAGGGGCCACTACTCCCAATGTTACACTATTATAGATAGTCATAGAAGTATCTGGGGCTCTGAGGTGCCATATGTGCAGGGGCCACTACTCCCAATGTTACACTATTATAGATGGTCCTAGAAGTATCTGGGGCTCCAAGGTGCCATATGTGCAGGAGCAGGGGCCACTACTCCCAATGTTACACTATTATAGATAGTCATAGAAGTATCTGGGGCTCTGAGGTGCCATATGTGCAGGGGCCACTACTCCCAATGTTACACTATTATAGATGGTCCTAGAAGTATCTGGGGCTCCGAGGTGCCATATGTGCAGGAGCAGGGGCCACTACTCCCAATGTTACACTATTATAGATGGTCCTAGAAGTATCTGGGGCTCCAAGGTGCCATATGTGCAGGAGCAGGGGCCACTACTCCCAATGTTACACTATTATAGATAGTCATAGAAGTATCTGGGGCTCTGAGGTGCCATATGTGCAGGGGCCACTACTCCCAATGTTACACTATTATAGATGGTCCTAGAAGTATCTGGGGCTCCAAGGTGCCATATGTGCAGGAGCAGGGGCCACTACTCCCAATGTTACACTATTATAGATAGTCATAGAAGTATCTGGGGCTCTGAGGTGCCATATGTGCAGGGGCCACTACTCCCAATGTTACACTATTATAGATGGTCCTAGAAGTATCTGGGGCTCCGAGGTGCCATATGTGCAGGAGCAGGGGCCACTACTCCCAATGTTACACTATTATAGATGGTCCTAGAAGTATCTGGGGCTCCGAGGTGCCATATGTGCAGGAGCAGGGGCCACTACTCCCAATGTTACACTATTATAGATGGTCCTAGAAGTATCTGGGGCTCCAAGGTGCCATATGTGCAGGAGCAGGGGCCACTACTCCCAATGTTACACTATTATAGATAGTCATGGAAGTATCTGGGGCTCTGAGGTGCCATATGTGCAGGGGCCACTACTCCCAATGTTACACTATTATAGATGGTCCTAGAAGTATCTGGGGCTCCAAGGTGCCATATGTGCAGGAGCAGGGGCCACTACTCCCAATGTTACACTATTATAGATGGTCCTAGAAGTATCTGGGGCTCCGAGGTGCCATATGTGCAGGAGCAGGGGCCACTACTCCCAATGTTACACTATTATAGATGGTCCTAGAAGTATCTGGGGCTCCGAGGTGCCATATGTGCAGGAGCAGGGGCCACTACTCCCAATGTTACACTATTATAGATGGTCCTAGAAGTATCTGGGGCTCCAAGGTGCCATATGTGCAGGAGCAGGGGCCACTACTCCCAATGTTACACTATTATAGATAGTCATAGAAGTATCTGGGGCTCTGAGGTGCCATATGTGCAGGGGCCACTACTCCCAATGTTACACTATTATAGATGGTCCTAGAAGTATCTGGGGCTCCAAGGTGCCATATGTGCAGGAGCAGGGGCCACTACTCCCAATGTTACACTATTATAGATAGTCATAGAAGTATCTGGGGCTCCGAGGTGCCATATGTGCAGGAGCAGGGGCCACTACTCCCAATGTTACACTATTATAGATGGTCCTAGAAGTATCTGGGGCTCCGAGGTGCCATATGTGCAGGAGCAGGGGCCACTACTCCCAATGTTACACTATTATACATGGTCCTAGAAGTATCTGGGGCTCCAAGGTGCCATATGTGCAGGAGCAGGGGCCACTACTCCCAATGTTACACTATTATAGATGGTCCTAGAAGTATCTGGGGCTCCGAGGTGCCATATGTGCAGGAGCAGGGGCCACTACTCCCAATGTTACACTATTATAGATGGTCCTAGAAGTATCTGGGGCTCCAAGGTGCCATATGTGCAGGAGCAGGGGCCACTACTCCCAATGTTACACTATTATAGATGGTCCTAGAAGTATCTGGGGCTCTGAGGTGCCTTATGTGCAGGAGCAGGGGCCACTACTCCCAATGTTACACTATTATAGATGGTCCTAGAAGTATCTGGGGCTCCGAGGTGCCTTATGTACAGGGGCATCTACTCCCAATGTTACGCTACTTTAGAGATACCTAAAAATATCCAGCAAAGGGTCTATAGGTTCAAGGCTTTTCATTTGGATGATTTGCTGTCTGTTATTTCAGTAGATAACAGCGACCCCTGTAATGCAGAACATCAGGTGCTCCAACCCTGGGTGCTGCACAGCACCCATAACCTCAGCTGCTTGCTTAGGGACCTGGCACAAATGGACGTGGGCGGAGCCTTCACATGGGGCGGAGCTTAGATATCTGTTTTAATTAACGCTAATGGACAGTTCATTCATTAATGTTCCTGCAGCAACGGCGCACTTGAAGATCAAGTGACGTGGGAGACACCCGGGTGCAGCGCCTGGCGCTTCAGATTTTCATATATTGTAAAGATTTACATCAGACGTTACATTGTCGTCTCCCTGAGCCAATAAAATTCTCTAAATAGAAGTGTAAAAATAAGATGGAGGGTTTTGTTATTCAAAGCGCAAGCAGCTTGGGGGTGGGGGTGGTACCTGCACCTTGGGACACGTTACCCCAGGCAGGTGGCATGGACCCCATTGCCAACGCTCGCATGGGGGGCGCACAGCCCGGCCTTACCATGGAAACTAAGAGCAATGGTGGCCCGGGAAGAGCATGAGAGATAAGTGCGGCTTCTCTGCATCACAATGGGAACAATATCTGTCGGCCTTGGAAATGAGAGGTGGCGATTGTGAGGCAACGAGTGTCGGACAAACCCCGGGAGAATATCGCTCTTCAGGATCTGAGAAAAGCTTTTGTGAGGCACCGAGCGCTTCATCCGCTCTTTTCACACTTGTTTTCCTTCTGACTGAACGTTTCACTTTGTCATCTCATCCTGGGGGCTCCTGACAACTCGGGGGACAAAGTGGCCATCATTGATTTTTCGTAAATTAAGCACAACCAACGCCCCATAACAGCAACGCACCCCTCAGATGAGCTATGTGGATTGATGTAAGAACATGAATGTTATGTGGAAGAGTTGTGGATGTAAATGTACACATCTTAGTGAGATGAGCCCCCTGTGGCCCCAACAATAGGTACCCCTAATACTGAATACTTGGCAGTGGGGTCCATTCCTCCAGGCACAAGCTCCACTGTATCCGCTGCTTTCTGGAGACTCCCCTTTGTGTTACCACCATAGATGGACTGATTATCTGTCCATCATAGTGTAATTAGCGTTCTGTGTAAACCCCGGACAGACAGCGCCCCTAAAACTATACATATATACGACATCGCCGTTCCCCTGCCTGCTGCAGTCGGGAACAAAGACCGACCAAAGCCGGGACCTGCAGATCCTCTATAGAACAACCCCCCCCCCCTCCCGCTAATTAACGTAATTACAACTCAAGTGAATATTCATAAATGACTCTGGCTTTAATTTGTCTGAAATGACAGGCTGCTCACCCACTGAATGATTGAAGAGGTCCGCCATAATCCCGGCTGATTACAGTCTCTTCACATCCCCTCTCCACCTCTTAGTTCCATTACATTCAGTGTTTGTTTAAACTGGTCGGTTCTGCAGAGAGACTGACCCCTCCCACGCTGCCCCCCCCCCTCTGCTTGACCCCCACAGAGAGAGCCCCTTCCTTGTAGAAAGTTCAGACCTTTGTGGAACCCCTATGGGTCCCTGTCACCTCTGCGGAAGCCCTGTAGGACTCGTGCTAGTCCCTTACACCTCGCAGTATCCCTATTACCATTTCCGGACTCCCTGCAGAATCTCTTCCGGATTGCACTCGCCCCCCCCCCCCCAATTCTGCTGCGGTTTGATGTGTATTTGTGTCAGTCTTCACTACAATATTTGCATTCTGTTCATGAACCAGGAGACACACCAAGAGGCTACCATGGTGTGTAGGTAGAATCGGGTCACCAGGGCAGTAGATGGCTGGCAGCACCTCCACCCCGGGGCCGCCCGCAGCTCCTGCATCGCTCTCCTTCCTCTCCAGCAATCACTTAGCTCCTATGTCCTCACATGAAAGGCCACGGCCGCTCTCATCAGGGCCATTTACATGCACGAGAGGCTCCTGAGTGTATGTCGCGGTCCTGCGCAGGTCGGGGCCTCATTCACCGCTCCAGTCCCCTCTGTCCGTCCTCGTCTTCCTCGCTTTCTGTGATTTGTCCTCTTGTTTCTTGTGCGCTCAGACCACTTGAAGAACAATGGCGCAGATTGGAAGCCTTCCGTGCGAGCGCTGATGAATGGCGGCTAGTAACCCCTTATCTGCTGGGGCACCTTCACCTTTCTGGCTGAATGGCATATTTTATTCTCTGATCGTGGGGTGCAGGACTGCGCTCCTAACAATCATATATATTCAACATGACTGCCACGTTCTGTGATGGTTGTGCAGGCTTTGGGGGTATCTAGGGAACATTTCATAAAACCTACAAATTGTGAGGACCTGGTTAGGGGTGTAGCTATAGGGGCTGCGGAGGGGGCAGTATTATATGGCTTATGGGGCAGTACACTGATGACTGCAGGGTAGAGGGGGCGCCACAAAGTAGATTATGGAGAGAAGAAGCCGAATCCTTGTTGCTGGGGATTTGCTGGATGTTGCTGCGATCTGCTGCTGTTTTTCCTGTAGAATGTGGTTTTAACCAATTAAAGGAAAATAAGTTTTCTTATCTCCTCAACAATAAACCCAAACTAATCTCCAACATAAGCCCTGAGCCCTGATTGGTTGGGACTTGAGGATCCGAGCCCCAATGGTTGTGACTCGAGGGGGCCCGGTACCCCGGTTGGTTGTGACTCGAGGCCCTGTGCCTCCATTGGTCACAGCTGTTGTATGTGTTACTGGGTGAGGTTACATCAACCCTGGTCTGTTGTGCTCTGCTCTCCCTGTACTGACATCCTGATTAGTCACGTAGAGCAGAGCTGCAGTGTAAAGCATCGCTGAGGAAGGCGACAAGTGGATTTCGGCCCATCGTAGATCACGCAGCCCTGTCCTAGGGTTGGAAGGGCATTCCTCTTAGCTATAGCGAGGACTAGATGTACGGCCGCTATGCACCCCCCCCTTCCATACGCAGGTCTCGCGCTTTTATATTGTCATCTTTATTACGTTAATTACTCGCTCACAGACCTCCAGATGCTGAATGAGCGAAACCCGACTGCTCTTTCCCATCCGGCCAGAAGCGGCAGATAAGATTTCACCCGATGCCTTTTATCCCTGCGCCTCTTCTGCCTCTCTTCGGGCGACTCTTCTTGGGTTTCAGGCCGTGACTTGCAGGCAGCCTTTTATGATCCATCTCCAGAAGGTCTCGGAAGAGCAGCCATGGGAAGTGTGCGGTCACGGGGAGTCGAATTGCAATTTTCTAGGGATTTCTAATGCTGGAACGTTGTAGAGAAGCCCCTATACACTCCTTGTCACCAGGGCCACACGTGGGGGGGGGGGGGGGGTCACACACTGCATCACATACAGGACAGAGGGGTCACCTTCGCCTCCTCCCATTATATGATTTGTTGTCATATCCACAGAACGGATTCTCTATGTAATGTGACAGGCAGGACCTTCCATCTACACCCTGATATCTTTTGTTAGTAACAGCAGGACTGTGAAATATCGATTTATATTTCAGGATTGTGCGCTGAGGGTGCGTCCTCACACTGCTGTGCTCTCTGCATTGAACTTCTCTTGTGTAGCTGTACCAGGATTCTGGTTTGATACTACTGCAGTCAGTGCAGAGGAGAACAGCTCAATGCACAGAGCACAGAACCCAGCAGTGTGTGGACAGGTCTGTGGAGTAGGTGGCTGGGTGTCATTTTGGGGGCGATGCTCTGCAGTGGGGTTGCTGTGGCGTCTTGTACATTGGTTGCATCAGATGAGGTTATTTATACTGTAGAGAGACTCCTCTGGCTGCAATATTAATGAAGCCTCCAGCTATTAGCACAGATGAGCCTCCTCCTGTGTTACACTGCGGGGCCCGGGGCCCTCCTGGGGACACACAATGTCAGATCCTACAAATCCATGCTTTACTATTCAGTGATTTTCTGGTCCTGGGAAAGCTGAATGACAGCCAGTATGGCCATTACATCTCCCATGGAGGTTCAGTGTTCAGATCTCTTCTTCTGGGTCCGGGAAATCTTGCAGGATCCCTCACAAGTCATTGGTCCCCAGGTCCTGCCCGGACTGTGCGGCTGTTACTGCTGAGCCCAGGATGGCAGCGGGAGCGTAATCCATACACAACGGGACCATAACATCCATCTGCTGCAGCGGACAGGACAATCCTCCAGGTCCAAGCCTGATCACATGGAGGGAGGAGAGCGGAATAATCCCATCATCATCATCTCAAGGTCACAGCAAATGAGGAGTCGGATGGAGGTTATACTACAAATGTACATTATACAGAGCGGAATAGGTTGTACCCCCCTGTACAGTCACCCTTCCCCAGGATGAAATGGCTGATAACAGAGAGTAATAGATTGTATCCCCCCTGTACAGTCTCCTCTCCCCGGGATGTACTGGCTGATAACAGAGAGTAATAGATTGTATCCCCCCTGTACAGTCTCCTCTCCCCAGGATGAAATGGCTGATAACAGAGAGTAATAGATTGTATCCCCCCTGTACAGTCTCCTCTCCCCAGGATGAAATGGCTGATAACAGAGAGTAATAGATTGTATCCCCCTGTACAGTCTCCTCTCCCCAGGATGAAATGGCTGATAACAGAGAGTAATAGATTGTAACCCCCCTGTACAGTCTCCTCTCCCCGGGATGAAATGGCTGATAACAGAGAGTAATAGATTGTATCCCCCCCTGTACAGTCTCCTCTCCCCAGGATGTAATGGCTGATAACAGAGAGTAATAGATTGTATCCCCCTGTACAGTCTCCTCTCCCCAGGATGTAATGGCTGATAACAGAGAGTAATAGATTGTATCCCCCCCTGTACAGTCTCCTCTCCCCAGGATGAAATGGCTGATAACAGAGAGTAATAGATTGTATCCCCCTGTACAGTCTCCTCTCCCCAGGATGTAATGGCTGATAACAGAGAGTAATAGATTGTATCCCCCTGTACAGTCTCCTCTCCCCAGGATGAAATGGCTGATAACAGAGAGTAATAGATTGTAACCCCCCTGTACAGTCTCCTCTCCCCGGGATGAAATGGCTGATAACAGAGAGTAATAGATTGTATCCCCCCTGTACAGTCTCCTCTCCCCGGGGTGTAATGTCTGATAACAGAGAGTAATAGATTGTATCCCCCCTGTACAGTCTCCTCTCCCCGGGGTGTAATGGCTGATAACAGAGAGTAATAGATTGTATCCCCCCTGTACAGTCTCCTCTCCCCGGGATGTAATGGCTGATAACAGAGAGTAATAGATTGTAACCCCCCCTGTACAGTCTCCTCTCCCCAGGATGAAATGGCTGATAACAGAGAGTAATAGATTGTAACCCCCCTGTACAGTCTCCTCTCGCCGGGATTCTGGAAATTTGGGGGCATCTCGTGGACTTGTAAGAAGGTAAACGTGGAGTGAGTCACTGAGCTGCTGCAGAACATGATTGAGTATCCGCCATATCCCCAATGTGATGATCGGCTCCTCTCAGGTCCTGCACGTTGTCTCCTCTGCACATTACACACATATAGTCGTCCAGTAAGGAGTTAATATGTAACTACCAGTGGCAAAGTGATTGTATTCCCCGCAGATCTGTATGCAGCGCTCCCCGGTGGCCGGTTTGGGGAACTCTCGGTCTGTAGTGGATTCCTGCTGTTTAATTATGATGATTTGCAGGAGGAGGCTGTGAGAGGCCATATTACTGCTCAGGGTGCAGTGACGAGGAGCCTGGGACTACAAGCCTCGGCCCCCCGGGCCCCGCTCTCCATCCTGCGCTCTCATTGGCTGCTGCTGGGCTGATGCAAGAAATGGAAATAGACGGTGCAAGCCAAGCGACAGGAGCCAAGTGTCCTGCAGGGGGAGCAGCGCACAGGGGCCCCGGGCTCCCCAAGATGACACCATAAAGCCACTGAATCCCTTGACTTTCTTCTTCTAAGAAGTCCGTGCACGTGAAATGCTACAAATGCAGCAACAAGACAAAGGAAGTAACACAGAGGCCAAAAGTATCAGAGGTTTCCTGTCTGCCACAAACAAACTAGAGAGATGTGTAATCATTCCTTTGTGTCCTCACACTGCTGTGCTCTGTGCAGCCTGTCTTGGTTGTGCTGGAGAGAGGTGTAATCCTACATTTGTTGTCTTGGCATCTTTTTAGTTCTGATTCAGGAGTCTATGGAGAGGGAGGGGGGTCCTCAGATATCTGGATATAATCTGCGCAGCCTGTAGAGAATATTCACATAAAGCAGATTTCTGCAGCGCAATGTGTGAACATGCCCTGAGGATCTGCAGGTGACCGGGCAGACAATACCGGGAGGTGTCTGCAGGGGGCTCCACAGACATTTCCCTGGACCCTATATATATATGATTGCAGCTCTTGTGGGAGGGGGGGGGGTTTCCTTAACTCTGGCTCTCCCGGAGCAGATGGGAGGCACGGGGCCATCGCTGCACGGGATTAGCAGGACCTCACGGATGATTTGAGGTTAACAAGACTGGAAAGGAAGAGCAGATGGTGCGGAGCAGTGCCCCCCGCACTCAGGGAAGCTTCAAGGCCTCCTCCGGCATCACCAATCCCCGGGCACCCAAGCAGATCCGCGCTCCATCAAAAAATCTCAATCCTTCTCAATTTAAAAAAAGATGAGATAAAACTGCATCAAAACCACCTGAACTAAGCCGTACCATCCAGCGTCATGTGACCACCAATATGGCCGCCGTGGCTGGAGCAGAACAATGGTGACTCTGCTTTCCCAGACCCCTGAATAGCTGTGTTATCAGGCAGGATGGGTCACCCCCCCCATGAGTCTGACCCTGTCAATGACCTCCCCCGTGACCTTTGACCCAGCCATTTCCCTGCTCTGTCACCAGGTCTGGAGCCTCAATGACTCCTGCATTGTATTGAATAAGGGACATTGATGTATCTGCTATTAGCCCTCCAACCACTGTCTGGGGTCACGAGGGCTTGTAGGGTGATTACCCCCTCATTACAGATAGAATAATTTGGAGGACCCAATAGCAGATCAGCAATTATCTCCATCATCTGATCATGAGATGGTAAAGACTGACCCTGGGGGTGCACACCCGGCCCATCATGTATACTGCTCCTATATGCAATATAATTACTATAATACTGCCCCCTATGTACAAGAATGTAACTACTATAATACTGCCCCCTATATGCAATATAACTGCTATAATACTGCCCTCTGTGTACAAGAATCTAACTACTATAATACTGCCCCCTATGTACAGGAATATAACTACTATAATACTGTCCCCTATGTACAAGAATATAACTACTATAATACTGCCCCCTATGTACAGGAATATAACTACTATAATACTGCCCCCTATGTACAAGAATATAACTACTATAATACTGCCCCCTATGTACAAGAATATAACTACTATAATACTGCCCCCTATGTACAAGAATATAACTACTATAATACTGCCCCCTATGTACAAGAATATAACTACTATAATA
Organism: Engystomops pustulosus; assembly: GCF_040894005.1. Taxonomy (NCBI): domain Eukaryota; kingdom Metazoa; phylum Chordata; class Amphibia; order Anura; family Leptodactylidae; genus Engystomops; species Engystomops pustulosus. The sequence continues at coordinate 90,490,211 of NC_092420.1, read as the reverse complement.
CTGCCCCCTATGTACAGGAATATAACTACTATAATACTGCCCTCTATGTACAAGAATATAACTACTATAATACTGCCCCCTATGTACAGGAATATAACTACTATAATACTGCCCTCTATGTACAAGAATATAACTACTATAATACTGCCCCCTATGTACAAGAATATAACTACTATAATACTGCCCCCTATGTACAGGAATATAACTACTATAATACTGCCCTCTATGTACAAGAATATAACTACTATAATACTGCCCCTATGTACAAGAATATACTACTATAATACTGCCCCCTATGTACAAGAATATAACTACTATAATACTGCCCCCTATGTACAAGAATATAACTACTATAATACTGCCCCCTATGTACAAGAATATAACTACTATAATACTGCCCCCTATGTACAGGAATATAACTACTATAATACTGCCCCCTATGTACAAGAATATAAATACTATAATGCAAAAGGGTGGGATAGAACAAAAGTGTAAGCTCACCTGTAGAAAATGAGTGGGTCGCTCCGAGTAGATGCTGCTGTGCTCGCCGGGACTAACAAGCCTGGTCCGGTCCCAGGTAGGGTATGCAAGAATAAACAAGAGGAGAAAAGCGTCCTTCGGCACCAGCTTGAGTAAAAATCTTGATGCTCCACATCTTGATTTTCGTTTATATTTCTACCTCTTTTCCTTATCTATACTTCCTCTCTATCAGTGTCGCCCTAACGCATCCCAATCTAGTAATTTACCTACACATTAATATTATTCATGTCTCTCTTTTCACTCACTAGTCACATGACCTCTGGGCGTTTCCTCCTGTCACATGATATGGAGGCAGGTCTTTCACATGTGATCTGGGCTTTAAATGTCGGTCAGTCTATATGCTTGCTAGGTATGAGTAAGGACCGCTAAAAATGTAAAGGTCCGAAACGCGTCACCCAGTCCTGTTTGTACAAACATGTTTTTATCATGTTTTGTTATTTTTTCACTATGTTTTCGATTTTAACCACTCTTTTTTGATACTAATAAACTTTCAAGATTTTTACTCAAGCTGGTGCCGAAGGACGCTTTTCTCCTCTTGTTTATTCTTGCATAACTACTATAATACTGCCCCCTATGTACAAGAATATAACTACTATAATACTGCCCCCTATGTACAAGAATATAACTACTATAATACTGCCCCCTATGTACAAGAATATAACTACTATAATACTGCCCCCTATGTACAAGAATATAACTACTATAATACTGCCCCCTATGTACAAGAATATAACTACTATAATACTGCCCCCTATGTACAGGAATATAACTACTATAATACTGCCCCCTATGTACAAGAATATAACTACTATAATACTGCCCCCTATGTACAAGAATATAACTACTATAATACTGCCCCCTATGTACAGGTATATAACTACTATAATACTGCCCCCTATGTACAGGAATATAACTACTATAATACTGCCCCCTATGTACAAGAATATAACTACTATAATACTGCCCCCTATGTACAAGAATATAACTACTATAATACTGCCCCCTATGTACAAGAATATAACTACTATAATACTGCCCCCTATGTACAAGAATATAACTACTATAATACTGCCCCCTATGTACACGAATATAACTACTATAATACTGCCCCCTATGTACAAGAATATAACTACTATAATACTGCCCCCTATGTACAAGAATATAACTACTATAATAGTGCCCCCTATGTACAAGAATATAACTACTATAATAGTGCCCCCTATGTGCAAGAATATAACTACTATAATACTGCCCCCTATGTGCAAGAATATAACTACTATAATACTGCCCCCTATGTGCAAGAATATAACTACTATAATACTGCCCCCTATGTGCAAGAATATAACTACTATAATACTGCCCCCTATGTGCAAGAATATAACTACTATAATACTGCCCCCTATGTGCAAGAATATAACTACTATAATACTGCCCCCTATGTGCAAGAATATAACTACTATAATACTGCCCCCTATGTGCAAGAATATAACTACTATAATACTGCCCCCTATGTGCAAGAATATAACTACTATAATACTGCCCCCTATGTGCAAGAATATAACTACTATAATACTGCCCCCTATGTGCAAGAATATAACTACTATAATACTGCCCCCTATGTGCAAGAGTATAACTACTATAATACTGCCCCCTATGTGCAAGAATATAACTACTATTATACTGCCCCCTATGTGCAAGAATATAACTACTATAATACTGCCCCCTATGTGCAAGAATATAACTACTATAATACTGCCCCCTATGTGCAAGAATATAACTACTATAATGCTGCCCCCTATGTGCAAGAATATAACTACTATAATGCTGCCCCCTATGTGCAAGAATATAACTACTATAATGCTGCCCCCTATGTGCAAGAATATAACTACTATAATACTGCCCCCTATGTGCAAGAATATAACTACTATTATACTGCCCCCTATGTGCTAGAATATAACTACTATAATACTGCCCCCTATGTGCTAGAATATAACTACTATAATACTGCCCCCTATGTGCAAGAATATAACTACTATAATACTGCCCCCTATGTGCAAGAATATAACTATTATAATACTGCCCCTATGTGCAAGAATATAACTATTATAATACTGCCCCTATGTACAAGGATATAACTACTATAATACTGCCCCCTATGTACAAGAGTATAACTACTATAATACTGCCCCCTATGTGCAAGAGTATAACTACTATAATACTGCCCCCTATGTGCAAGAATATAACTACTATTATACTGCCCCCTATGTGCAAGAATATAACTACTATAATACTGCCCCCTATGTGCAAGAATATAACTACTATAATACTGCCCCCTATGTACAAGAATATAACTACTATAATACTGCCCCTATGTACAAGAATATAACTACTATATTACCGCCCCCTATGTACAAGAATATAACTACTATAATACTGCCCTCTATGTACAAGAATATAGCTACTATAATACTGCCCCCTATGTACAAGAATATAACTACTATAATACTGCCCCCTATGTACAGGAATATAACTACTATAATACTGCCCCCTATGTATAGGAATATAACTACTATAATACTGCCCCCTATGTGCAAGAATATAACTACTATTATACTGCCCCCTATGTGCTAGAATATAACTACTATAATACTGCCCCCTATGTGCTAGAATATAACTACTATAATACTGCCCCCTATGTGCTAGAATATAACTACTATAATACTGCCCCCTATGTGCTAGAATATAACTACTATAATACTGCCCCCTATGTGCTAGAATATAACTACTATAATACTGCCCCCTATGTGCTAGAATATAACTACTATAATACTGCCCCCTATGTGCTAGAATATAACTACTATAATACTGCCCCCTATGTGCTAGAATATAACTACTATAATACTGCCCCCTATGTGCTAGAATATAACTACTATAATACTGCCCCCTATGTACAAGAATATAACTACTATCATTTCACACAGCCTTTTCAGTCTTCACTGCAGGTTTAGTAATTATATTGATGAATCAGGGAACTCAGGATGAACGGTTCTGCCTGATTGAGGGAGAGGGATGTATGAGTCAGGAATGTGGGGCCCCTTAGCGGCCCCTGTAATTATCTGATGTTCTGACCTTTCCTGCCTGAAGGCTGCAGCTGGAGGAAGGTGCCCAGCACTGAATGGGTGTATCCCCCCCAGGAGATTCCTGGAACAAAGCCCCTCATTCCTCACCCCTTCCAGATCTCCCTTCACTAATAGGTTTCCCTACTGCTTATTTGTCCACACAGTTAATGAGGCCCTGACCTGAGTGTGAACCATGCTGTATCTAATCCACCGTGTATCTAACCAGTGCGAGTTCATATGTCTTGTTTCTACCCACGGCTGCTCTGGGCTTTATTCCCTCTCCTTCTCTCTGTGTCTCTGTCCCTGCTTCTGTTTGGACTCCCCCCTTCCCAGGTTTCTGGGTTGTGATTTCTTCCTTTGTGTCCTCACACATCTGTGCTCTGTGATCTCTGCAGCCAATGTCATGCAATGTCCCTGGAAAGAAGTGTGATCAGACCTTTGTGTATGTTGTTAGTAGATTGTGAATTCAGGGCTTGTACTGGGGGTGTCCTCACACTGCTGTTGGATATTGGGCCTGCTCTACTCTCTGCATGGAGCTTCTTCACAGCCCCTCATGTATTTCATAGAAAATCTGCTACAGCTCTGGGAAAACAGAGAGTGCAGAGCACAGCAGTGTGAGGATCTGCTTGCAGGTTCCCTTTAAATGTATTGAATTGAAACACAGTCTAGTTTGGTAAGTAGTAAAGCTTTCCTTTTGTCTTCTTGCAGGCTTCCACCTGAGCGGCACAGTGACGGAGCCAGCCACGCAGTCCGAGCCGGAGGCCACCTATAAAGTGGCCATCAGTTTTGATCGCTGTAAAATCACCTCCGTGACCTGTGGTTGTGGCAACAGGGACATTTTCTACTGCGCCCATGTGGTGGCGCTCTCACTGTACCGGATCCGCAAGCCAGACCAGGTCAAACTGCGTCTTCCCATCTCCGAGACCCTCTTCCAGATGAACCGGGATCAGCTGCAGAAGTTTGTGCAGTACCTGATCACGGCCCACCACACAGAGGTGCTTCCCACCGCACAGAAGCTGGCCGACGAGATCCTGTCCTCCAACTCCGAAATCAACCAAGTGCACGGTAAGGACCCCCACCACAGAAACCCACAGCTAGAGGGGGATTTTGGGACGGTGCTGAGCTGTGACCTCTTCCTCCAGGGGCCCCTGATCCCACGGCCGGAGCGAGTATCAATGATGAGAACTGCTGGCACCTGGACGAGGAGCAGGTCCGGGAGCAGGTCAAGCTCTTCCTGTCTCAGGGAGGATACTACAGCTCCGGGAAGCAGCTTAACTCCATGTTTGCCAAGGTAATGGCCGCCCCGGCTAAATGTGGTGGCTATAGCGTTGTGTAAGTCCCCACCCACCTCTCACACTGTACCCCCTTCTACAGGTGAGAGAGATGCTGCGGATGAGGGATTCCAATGGTGCTCGGATGCTGACCCTGATCACAGAGCAGTTCATGGCGGACCCCCGTCTGGCGCTGTGGAGGCAGCAGGGAACGGGAATGACCGATAAGTGCCGGCAGCTATGGGACGAGCTGGGTAAGTGTATGGGGAGAGGTGTGCAGCCCCTTGTCTCCCCATATAGTGGACACTATGGAGTGATGCTTCCGCCCCCCCTGTATCCTGTGCGCTGTATAGGGGACACTAGTGATGATTTTCCCCTATAACTTGTGCGCTGTATAGGGGACAGTATAATGATATAATACCGTACGATACAATAGAACTTTATTGATCTCCTGGGGGAGTATTATTTTGTACATAGTGTTCCAGCAGTTGTTACACACAGAACAAGGTGTAACATTACAGTTCCATACATACACTACGGGAAGCACGCTCTTACATGTTACAGCACAGTACAGGTTAACAAGACCACATTACATAATACAAAATACAGTAAGAAATACAATGGTGACAATAACAATTAGACACAGGATAGACGGACTTGCATAGGGGGCTCTAGAGAAGGGCTAGCGGTAATTGGGGTGATACAGCTCTGTGCTGCTGCTATTACTATTGGTTTGGCAGAAGAGATAACTGTAGGCTCCACTTTTTCCCAGTACCAGCGCTTAAGCTGCCTGGTTGTGGCACCACTGGAGCTGTGGTACTGGTTCCTCCTGCCTTGCGATAAGGCGCTGGTTGTGATCACTTACATTTCAAGTGCTCTGATGACGCCATAACTGCTGCTCTTGGCTGCCGGGTCATGCGACATGGAGCCCCTGCTGGGCATTGGAAGGGGGGGTGACCGGCTAAGTGCCAAGCTGGTGCCGCAGGGCAAGGGGTGGGGGGAGTTGGAGTCAGTAGATTCTAGTGCAACTGCAAGTCCACCAGATTTACATCCGGTAAGTCAGAGGTGAATGGTGTGACTTTACTTTTACATTTTGCTACTTTTTTGAACACTTTTGGTTCAATTTTGTTCTGTACTTATAGATGCACTATAGATGCCGCGGTCACAATGCGTTTCCAGGAAAATGCATATGAAATCGTGCCGAGGTCTGCAACTAATACACCCAAAGCAAGTTAGTTATAACTTTCAGGAAGTCTCCAGAAAGCAGCAGGAATACTCTACACTAGTGCTTGAGATGACCCTCTCAATGATCTCCCCCTATATCCTGTGCACTGTATAGGGGACACCACTCACCCCTCTGCTCCTCTCTTTAGGGGCGCTATGGGTCTGCATCGTCCTGAATCCCCACTGCAAACACGAAGAGAAAACCTCCTGGCTGCGACAGCTGAAGAAGTGGAACGACATGGATGTGTGTCCGCTGGAGGATGGCAATTATGGCAACGACCTACCTAACATCACCAACGCACTCCCTCAAAGCAACGGGCATGGTAAGATGTCAGCTCCTGGGGTATAAAAAGGGTTAATAGCATGGCATCATCACAGCTGCAGATTTGCTCCAATTGCATTGAGTCCTCAGTGAGCCTGGAAATCTAGGATGAGACAAATTGCATACAATAAGCCGCAGGGTGTGAGGCATGCTGGGAGTTGTAGTATCAGCGCAGCTGGAGGTCTCCAGGTTGTAGACCCCCTGATCCTCCTGCTATCACCTGGGATCCTCCGTTTCCACCAGATGTCTCTCATTGAGTGCAGCAACAATAATCCTGCAGCACATCTCATCTCCCCCAATCACCTGATGAGCCGCACAAATCACTGCCTGACGCTTCATCAGATGCACTTGTCCTGATTGCCCTGCGCCCCGCACTCACTACAAGGACCGGAGGCTGATTACAGAACCACAGCTACTTCCCTGCAGAGTCCAATACAGAACTCATTCCCGCTCACCATCACATAAGACACAGAGCTGCACTCACTATTCTGCTGCTGGTGCAGTCACTGTGTACATACATGACATTACTTATCCTGTACTGATCCTGAGTTACATCCTGTATTATACCCCAGAGCTGCACTCACTATTCTGCTGCTGGTGCAGTCACTGTGCACATACATGACATTACTTATCCTGTACTGATCCTGAGTTACATCCTGTATTATACTCCAGAGCTGCACTCACTATTCTGCTGCTGGTGCAGTCACTGTGTACATACATGCCATTACTTGTCCTGTACTGATCCTGAGTTACATCATGTATTATACTCCAGAGCTGCACTCACTATTCTGCTGCTGGTGCAGTCACTGTGTACATACATGACATTACTTACCCTATACGGATCCTGAGTTACATCCTGTATTATACTCCAGAGCTGCTCTCACTATTCTGCTGCTGGTGCAGTCACTGTGTACATACATGACATTACTTATCCTGTACTGATCCTGAGTTACATCCTGTATTATACTCCAGAGCTGCACTCACTATTCTGCTGCTGGTGCAGTCACTGTGTACATGCATGACATTACTTATCCTGTACTGATCCTGAGTTACATCCTGTATTATACCCAGAGCTGCACTCACTATTCTGCTGCTGGTGCAGTCACTGTGCACATACATGACATTACTTATCCTGTACTGATCCTGAGTTACATCCTGTATTATACTCCAGAGCTGCACTCACTATTCTGCTGCTGGTGCAGTCACTGTGCACATACATGACATTACTTATCCTGTACTGATCCTGAGTTACATCCTGTATTATACTCCAGAGCTGCACTCACTATTCTGCTGCTGGTGCAGTCACTGTGCACATACATGACATTACTTATCCTGTACTGATCCTGAGTTACATCCTGTATTATACTCCAGAGCTGCACTCACTATTCTGCTGCTGGTGCAGTCACTGTGCACATACATGACATTACTTATCCTGTACTGATCCTGAGTTACATCCTGTATTATACCCCAGACCTGCACTCACTATTCTGCTGCTGGAGCAGTCACTGTGTACATACATGACATTACTTATCCTGTACTGATCCTGAGTTACATCCTGTATAATACTCCAGAGCTGCACTCACTATTCTGCTGCTGGTGCAGTCACTGTGTACATACATGACATTACTTATCCTGTACTGATCCTGAGTTACATCCTGTATTATACTCCAGAGCTGCACTCACTACCTCTTCTCCTTTGTGCAGACTCCCTAGTGCGTCCTCGTCGGACAGTCTTCACCCGGGCTGTGGAGGCCTGTGACTTGCACTGGCAGGACAGTCATCTGCAGCGGATAATCAGCAGCGACTTCTACCTGTCGCCCTCGTGTCAGCGGGATGGAGAGTCTCTTCTCTTTAATTCGCAGGGGCAGCCGCTGTGGTTGGGTGAGTTAACCCCTTCTGTGTGGGAGAGGACGTGGCTTGTACAGACGCTGTAGAACTACAGGTCCCGTCATCTGCCTCCGGACAAACTTGGCTTTTTCCTTTTCAGAACACGTTCCCACAGCTTGCGCCAGGGTTGACGCCTTGCGGTCCCATGGTTATCCCAAAGAAGCTTTACGCCTGGCAGTCGCCATTATCAGCACACTGAGACTACAGCAGCAGCGGCAGCTTGAGATCTACAAGCAGCAGAAGAAAGGTGAGCGCAACCAGACAGAGGGCACCTAATGTGTACCTGTCATAGGGGGAGGGTGCAGCACTGGGAGACTGGACCTTGACTGAATGAATTGCACTGGTAAATTGGGTTAGGGGGGAGGGTAGGGCACTGGTATATTGGGTTAGGGGGGAGGGTAGGGCACTGGTATATTGGGCTCTCGGGGAGGGTACGGCACTGGTATATTGGGTTAGGGGGAGGGTACGGCACTGGTATATTGGGTTAGGGGGGATGGTACGGCACTGGTATATTGGGTTAGGGGGGAGGGTAGGGCACTGGTATATTGGGCTTTGGGGGAGGGTGTATTGAGTATTGGACTCAATGTCTAAGGTCCAGGTGCTGCACTTGGAGGATGGGGCACTGGATTCGGTCCTATATGCTGGTGCAGGATCAGTGCCCCCTCTCCACATGGTTTGAGTGATTTTGCAGGTATCTCAGCTTTTCAGCTTTACTGACATGTCCGGCTTTTCCTTCCTGCAGAGCTCATTCTCAGAAATGCGACCACCATAACCAATCTGGAGGGATGGGTGGGCCACCCCCTGGACCCCATCGGATGCCTTTTCACCACTCTGACTGAGGCGTGTCGGGTGGACGAGGACAACGCCATGGAAGGAACAGGTAGACAACTGCTCTACATACAGCGCCCCCCACTATCTTCATCATCCTGATCTTCTTGCATCATGCAACACCCCCACTACTCCCCCCATCATCCTCCTCACTCTTCTACCCACAGAAGGCAGCGAGTCCCTGCACCCCAGCTACCATCATGTGTGTGTTGACTCCCTGGAGAGCGGAGAGTCCTACCTGTCCCTGGCGCTGGAGGTGGCGCTCCTGGGCATGGGGCAGCAGCGGCTGATGCCTGAGGGACTATACGCACAGGACAAGGTTTGTCGCAATGAGGAGCAGATCATTGGCCGCCTGCAAGAACTGGAGCTGGATGCGGCGCTGGTCCAGACCCTGCGGAAGCAATGCATCCTGCTGCTGGAGGGTGAGTGTCCGGCGCCGGGGGCATCGGGAAAGAATGGCGCAGCCCTAGACTGGAGGAGCTCATGGAGGTTTGTCTTACAGGAGGTCCGTTCAGCGGTCTGGGGGAGGTCATCCATCGGGAGAGCGTCCCCATGCACACCTACGCCAAATACCTCTTCTCTGCATTGCTGCCGCACGATGCCGACCTGGCCTATAAGCTGTCTCTCCGCGCCATGAGGTGAGTGTGCACACGGCACTGAGTCATTATGACGCCCCCTACAGACATTATTTTCTGATTTTATCGTATCCCTCTTTTTAGGCTCCCGGTGCTAGAGAGCAGCGCCCCCTCAGGTGACGTGTCTCACCCTCATCACATTGTGTCCGTGGTGCCAAGTCGATATCCGCGCTGGTTCACGCTGGGGCACCTGGAGTCTCAGCAGTGCGAGCTGGCCTCAACCATGCTGACCGCCGCCAAAGGTGAGGAGGGGGGTTTGTTACAATGTACTAGTGCTGGGGTCTGAAGCTCCAGTAGGGGATTCTGGGAAAATTTCCAGTATGGGATAAGGACAACCATATCTCTTGGCTCCTTGTAAGGCATTTCCCATCAAGCATGACCTTCAGGAAGCCTTATGCCATGATGTGGGATCGGCAGTGTCTGGGAGGAGAACTATTACTTCCGACCCCGGTCACAAGCCTCTTACTCAGCCAAACCAGTTCCCTACACTGTACTGAAGAGATGCAACCGCATGGAAACAGAGCTGTGTATAGTTGGGAATCTGTTCCTTTGGAATAGATCTACTGGTTTGGTGTTAATCCCTCATCATGCAATGAGGCTTCCTGAAAGTCATGTTTGATGTCACAGGAACTACCTTACAGGAGCTAAGAGGCGTGGATTTCCTTATCCCAACCTGGAAAACTTTGCACATTTTACTAGTGTAAGGAGCAGCCATTCTATCTTGTCATCTTTTAAAACCGCTTGTGTCTGGCTCCCCCTGCAGGTGACATGCTGCGGCTGCGCACTGTTCTTGAAGCCATACAGCGCAACATCCATTCCTCCTCCCTGATCTTCAAGCTGGCGCAGGATGCCTTTAAGATCGCCACGCCGGCGGACAGCAGCTCGGACACCACGCTGCTCAATGTTGCCCTGGAGCTGGGGCTGCAGGTCAGGACTACTCCCTCCATCTTCTGTGTCTTGGGGTTAACCCTTTGCATTCTCTAATTGTTTTCTGCCCCCAGGTCATGAGGATGACTCTCAGCACCCTGAACTGGCGGCGGCGGGAGATGGTGCGCTGGCTGGTCACTTGTGCCACTGAAGTCGGTGAGTATGATTGGTCTGCCTCGGCACGGGGGCGGTAACTGTTGCCCCTCCCCCCTCCATGGTTACGTTTATGTGATGTCTCCTCCTCCCCCGCAGGTGTCCGTGCCCTTGTGAGTATCCTCCAGACCTGGTACACGCTCTTCACCCCCACAGAAGCCACCAGCATCGTAGCAGCGGCCGCCACGTCACACAGCACGGTCCTGCGCCTGAACCTGGACTATGCACAGCGGGAGGAGCTGGCCAGCTGCGCCAGGACCTTAGCCCTGCAGTGCGCCATGAAGGACCCCCAGAACTGCGCCCTCTCCGCCCTCACCTTGTGTGAGAAGGATCACACGGCCTTTGAGACGGCTTACCAAATCGCAGTGGATGCGGCCTCCGGGGGAATGACCTACTCCCAGCTCTTCACCATCGCCCGCTACATGGAGCATCGCGGTTACCCGCTCCGGGCGTTCAAACTCTGCTCCCTGGCCATGAGCCACCTGAACCTGGCGTACAACCAGGACACGCACCCGGCCATTAACGACGTCCTCTGGGCCTGTTCTCTCAGCCACTCACTGGGCAAGAATGAACTGGCGGCGCTAGTGCCTCTGGTGGTGAAGAGCGTGCACTGCGCCACCGTCCTGTCAGACATCCTCAGACGATGCACGCTCACCGCTCCGGGACTGGCTGGAATACCTGGCAGGAGGAATTCTGGGAAACTCATGTCAACGGACAAACCTCCGCTGCGGCAGCTGCTGGATGCGGCGGTGGGCGCCTACATTAACACCACCCACTCGCGCCTGACCCACATCAGCCCCCGGCACTACGGAGAGTTCATCGAGTTCCTCAGCAAAGCCCGGGAGACCTTCCTACTGGGCCAGGACGGGCTCCTGCAGTTCGCTCAGTTCATAGACAATCTGAAGCAAATCTACAAAGGCAAGAAGAAGCTGATGATGCTGGTGAGGGAGAGGTTCGGCTGAAGAGCTCACACCTGCCAAACATTTCAGGATCCTCGGGGGGAGGGGGGTCCAGACTGAGGCCCTGGTTCAGGCGTTCTGAACACCCTGTGAAGTTACCACTGTCAGCACACAGGGGGTTAATACTCTACGCTATTATTGGGGTCTGCCATTGACCTCTGACCCTGTGCCCTCACAGACCAGGACATGCAATGAGATCCTGATCCTCTCCTGCAGCCGAGTGCCCCCAGAGCGTGTGCGATGTCCTGCAGGAGGACATGTCCTGGTATACAGTATGACCTGTAGCGATGCTCTGTGAGTGCACCGGATGTAGATTCAATGATTCCAGTATCATCACTGGTTCCCTGCCCCATAATGGGGGGCACTAAGGTATCTCTACCTTACAGGGGGCCATCACCTCGTCCTGTAGCTGTAGTGAGTGCAGTACAGGCAATGACCACTAGAGGCAGCCTCCCCGTGGCTCCCGGTGCTGAGGTCTGAGCCTCCACATTAGCTTTATTTATAATACGTTATAATCAGGGGGTGACTGCGCTCCCCCAGACCCGTGTGAATACAAACCTAGGAAACCTCCTAATACACTTCAGTATCTCTGCTGCTGTCAGTGAACGGGAACATCAGGGATAGATATTGTCTGCACTGATACATTAGATACACCGCATTAGAGCGACGCTGCAGACTGATCCCTTCTTCCTACGAAGGTTGGAAATGCAAGTGTGAGCAAAGGCCCGGCCTGACAGCAAGCAGAGATCCCGATGGCTCCTCCCCCCAGGTTCCCATCATTTGTATCCATTCCAAATCCTGGGACCATCGCCCGCCCCTCCCCCGCCATCCTGACGAGAAGTGTCTCCCGCCTCAACGCTGAACTGAATCCGAATCTCAGGGAACACGAAACCAAGCGTCAGCGAGGCGTCTCCGGAGCTGTAAATACAGAATATATGAGATTATCAGATGTAAAATAGGAATTATTTATGGCGCTTCTCCGCAGGGCGATACTTGAATGCTGGGGCTGGGGCGCTGCTATTCTCAGGTGGGTTTGTTTTGGGGGGAGGGGTGCAGGGTGTCATCATTTGTGCAATGAGGTCCAATATTTGGGTGCCCCCCACCCCCAAGATTGTGCCAAGACTGTGAGCGTCCCCTCCCCTGTATTAGTTGTACAGAGCGGCTATTGCAATAATGTGCACACCCTGAGAAGAGCGGGGGGCGCCCCCGAGGCCCCTGACCATAGATGGGGGGTCTTCAGGAGCTACGAGACTGTGAGGATTAGCAATAAATGTGGTGCAGCAGGGGGTGACCCCAAAACGAACAATGTCCTGTGAACTCGCCCCCGCACCAGATCCCCCTCCCTAATATTTATTTGTCCCCCCCCCCCCTGTGCTACCTGTGAATCACTCGACACACCCGACTCCCTGCATTCACCCCGCAGCAGCGCTCCCCTCCCCCGCAGCAGCGCGCTCCCCTCCCCCGCAGCAGCGCTCCCCTCCCCCGCAGCAGCGCGCTCCCCTCAGTATTCCTTGCCACAGATGTATCATTGGTCTTATTTTTACGGCTTCTTTTTGTTATATTTGTGCGACCTCTTCATGTTTGTTAATATTAATAAGAAATGACCCTATTTATGTATTGGCCGAAACCATTTTATATGAATTGTGTTGAAGATTTCAGTGCTTTTTTATGAATAAATTGTGAATCACAGACGCTCACTCGTTTCATTGATGAAGAAAATATGGAAAGTCGCAGAAAGATCAGTCATACACAATGCTACACGCACATTACACTGCCGCCACTAGGGGGCACACACACACACACACACACACACACACACACACACACACAACCCTGGCCGCCACTAGGGGGAGCTCCCTACACACGCTCATTTCCCCGGCCGCCACTAGGGGGAGCTCCCTACACACACACATATGTACATACATATAACCCCGGCCGCCACTAGGGGGAGCTCACCACACACACGCTCATTACCCCGGCCGCCACTAGGGGGATTTCCCTACACACACACACACACATTACCCGGCCGCCACTAGGGGGAGCATGCTACACACACACATACATACATACATACATACATACATACATACATACATACATTACCCGGTCCCCACTAGGGGGAGCTTGCTACACACGCACACTACCCCGGCCGCCACTAGGGGGATTTCCCTACACACACACACACACACATTACCCGGCCGCCACTAGGGGGAGCATGCTACACACACACACATACATACATACATACATTACCCGGTCCCCACTAGGGGGAGCTTGCTACACACGCACACTACCCCGGCCGCCACTAGGGGGAGCTCACTACACACACATTCACACACTACCCGGCCGCCACTAGGGGGAGCTTGCTACACAGTCATTAAAGGGGTTCTCAGGAAGTGGAAAAACATGGCTGCAGTCTTCCAAAAACAGCACCACACCGGACCATGGTCACTGCCAGTACTGCAGCTCAGCTGTATAGAAATGAATGGAGCTTAGTTGCAATACCACACACTACCCATGGTCAGATGAGGTGCTGTTTTTGGAAGACTGCAGCCATGTTTTTCCACCTCCAGAGAACCCCTTTAAAAGGGGTTATACGGTCCCCAAACCAAAAAAAAAAAAGTCCTGGGTGTGATAAATACACCCCCTACTCATACCAATACAATGTTTTCCACTTAAATCATGTGGCACATGTGCGCGCACACAGGAGGCTGGCGCTTGTAAGTTGTCACGCATGCGCGGCCAGCGCTGCAGAATGTGTACCTGTCGTATCCCTGGAGATGGGTAAGTAGAAAACACTGCTGACCTTCTAACTTGAAATTTAATTATCTGTAAAACCCCCAAGAATCGTTAATAACATTGAATTAGTGTAGTCAGTGTTTATAGGTTATCTAGAAAGTGGGGGGCAATGTCTGCAGCCGTACAACCCCTTTATATCTAGCACAATGCTGTTAGCGCCCTCTAGTGGCTCAAAGCATTACATCATTAGGAACAGGCAGCAGGTTTCTCCTTCATGGGGCTTCAGCCTCTTTATTTAGTTCTTGACCATACAATTATGAGGTGCATGTAACTTTCTTCTCTGCCTCCTCAGATTTTACTGAGGAAGCTGCACAAAGAAGACACATCCTTAGAGTCCAGACCTTGGGTCAGCAGATCCAGATTTCGCCCAGAATATGGGCACAGTTCTGCTACTTATGTCCCATTATTACCCTCTGGGGCAGCAGCTCCTGTGCTTTCTCCATCCTCCACTAGGATCAGAAACTTCACAGCTCAGCGCTCAGTTCTTTTTCTTCTCTGAGTATTTATGTACAGCAGAAATGAAGGCTCCTACATGCTCTGGGTCCATATCCGGATACAAGCCATGACCCAGGTTAGCAATGTAACCCTGACACCCAAAGGCCTCGAGCATCTTCTTCACCATCTCTTCAATGTTCTCCTGCGGGAAAAGATATCAATCATCATCCAGTACTACTATTATACTGCCCCCTACGTACAAGACTATAACTGCTATAATACTGCCCCCTATCTACAAGAATATAACTACTATAATACTGCCCCCTATGTACAGGAATATAACTACTATAATCCTGCCCCCTATGTACAGGAATATAACTACTATAATACTGCCCCCTATGTACAAGAATATAACTACTATAATACTGCCCCCTATGTACAGGAATATAACTACTATAATACTGTCCCCTATGTACAGGAATATAACTACTATAATACTGCCCCCTATGTACAAGAATATAACTACTATAATACTGCCCCCTATGTACAGGAATATAACTACTATAATACTGCCCCCTATGTACAAGAATATAACTACTATAATACTGCCCCCTATGTACAAGAATATAACTACTATAATACTGCCCCTATGTACAGGAATATAACTACTATAATACTGCCCCCTATGTACAAGAATATAACTACTATAATACTGCCCCCTATGTACAAGAATATAACTACTATAATACTGCCTCATATGTACAAGAATATAACTACTATAATACTGTCTCCTATGTACAAGAATATAACTACTATAATACTGCCCCCTATGTACAGGAATATAACTACTATAATACTGCCCCTATGTACAAGAATATAACTACTATAATACTGTCCCCTATGTACAGGAATATAACTACTATAATACTGCCCCCTATGTACAGGAATATAACTACTATAATACTGCCCCTATGTACAGGAATATAACTACTATAATACTGCCCTCTATGTGCAAGAATAATAATAATAATAATAATCTTTATATAGCGCCATCAAATTCCGTAGCGCTTTACAAATCATAGGGGACATATACAACTATATTACATTACAAAGAACAAACAGTCATATGGAACAATAGGAGTGAGGGCCCTGCTCACAAGAGCTTACAGACTTTGAGGATGAGGGGGTGACACAAGAGGTTGTATAATGGTCCAGCCATTCTTTATAAGGGAACAATATAAAATAATTTAATAAATAATTTACTAAACAACGATGTTGCTGCTTGAACCAGCCATCAGCCGCCATCTTATTTACAGGGTCCTAGGTTAAAAAGACTGCAGAGAAGCCTGGAGCTTGGTATATATCAGTTGTTTGCCAGATAACAGATGGGAGATAGGACATAGAATGGATTAGTAAAGGGAGAGTTGACATTTCATGCAGTTAGCGAGTGTGATAGGCTTGCCTAAAGAGATGGGTTTTAAGAGCACGTTTGAAGCTTTGGAGGGTGGGTATTAGTCTCAGAGTCTGGGGAAGGGCATTCCAGAGAATTGGAGCAACTCGGGAGAAGTCCTGGATACGTGCATGGGAGGTTCGAATTAAGGTAGAGATTAATCTAATGTCACTGGCAGATCGAAGAGCACGGGAAGGGTGATAGACTGAGATGAGAGAAGAGAGATAGGGAGGTGCAAGAATATAACTACTATAATACTGCCCCCTATGTACAAGAATATAACTGCTATAATACTGCCCCCAATGTACAGGAATATAACTGCTATAATACTGCCCCCTATGTACAGGAATATAACTACTATAATACTGCCCCCTATGTACAGGGATACAACTACTATAATACTGCCCCCTATGTGCAAAAATATAACTACTATAATACTGCCCCCTATGTGCAAGAATATAACTACTATAATACTGCCCTCTATGTGCAAGAATATAACTACTATAATACTGCCCCCTATGTACAGGGATACAACTACTATAATACTGCCCCCTATGTGCAAGAATATAACTACTATAATACTGCCCTCTATGTGCAAGAATATAACTACTATAATACTGCCCCCCTATGTACAGGAATATAACTACTATAATACTGCCCCCTATGTACAGGAATATAACTACTATAATACTGCCCCCTATGTGCAAGAATATAACTACTATAATACTGCCCCCTATGTACAGGGATACAACTACTATAATACTGCTCCCTATGTACAGGAATATAACTACTATAATACTGCCCCCTATGTACAAGAATATAACTACTATAATACTGCCCCTATGTACAAGAATATAACTACTATAATACTGCCCCCTATGTACAGGAATATAACTACTATAATACTGCCCCCTATGTACAGGAATATAACTACTATAATACTGCCCCCCATGTACAAGAATATAACTACTATAATACTGCCCCCTATGTACAAGAATATAACTACTATAATACTGCCCCCTATGTACAGGAATATAACTACTATAATACTGCCCCCTATGTACAAGAATATAACTACTATAATACTGCCCCCTATGTACAGGAATATAACTACTATAATACTGCCCCCTATGTACAGGAATATAACTACTATAATACTGCCCCCTATGTACAGGAATATAACTACTATAATACTGCCCCCTATGTACAGGAATATAACTACTATAATACTGCCCCTATGTACAAGAATATAACTACTATAATACTGCCCCCTATGTACAGGAATATAACTACTATAATACTGCCCCTATGTACAAGAATATAACTAATATAATACTGCCCCCTATGTACAGGAATATAACTACTATAATACTGCCCCCTATGTACAGGAATATAACTACTATAATACTGCCCCCTATGTACAGGATATAACTACTATAATACTGCCCCTATGTACAAGAATATAACTACTATAATACTGCCCCCTATGTACAGGAATATAACTACTATAATACTGCCCCCTATGTACAGGGATATAACTACTATAATACTGCCCCCTATGTACAAGACTATAACTACTATAATACTGCCTCCTATGTACAGGAATATGACTACTATAATACTGCCCCCTATGTACAGGAATATAACTACTATAATACTGCCCCCTATGTACAGGAATATAACTACTATAATACTGCCCCCTATGTACAGGAATATAACTACTATAATACTGCCCCCTATGTACAGGGATATAACTACTATAATACTGCTCCTATGTACAGGAATATATCTACTATAATACTGCCCCCTATGTACAAGAATATAACTACTATAATACTGCTCCCTATGTACAGGAATATAACTACTATAATACTGCCCCCTATGTACAGGAATATAACTACTATAATACTGCCCCCTATGTACAGGAATATAACTACTATAATACTGCCCCCTATGTACAAGAATATAACTACTATAATACTGCCCCTATGTACAGGAATATAACTACTATACTACTGCCCCCTATGTACAGGAATATAACTACTATAATACTGTGTGATAAGGTAACGGGTCGGGG
The DNA here is from genome assembly GCF_040894005.1 of Engystomops pustulosus. Classification (NCBI taxonomy): domain Eukaryota; kingdom Metazoa; phylum Chordata; class Amphibia; order Anura; family Leptodactylidae; genus Engystomops; species Engystomops pustulosus. The sequence goes on along the minus strand of NC_092420.1, from coordinate 90,471,585 downwards.
CTCACCTTGCTGGCGTACAGCGCACACGGGTCCAGGTTTCCCTGTAGCGTTACTCTTTTTCCAGTTTTCTCCCTGTGATGAGGGGTAAATGTTGAGTTTCTGGGGTTCGGGTGTGTAGAGTATTGGGGTACATGGGGCCCCCTCTCACCTGGCCTCCTGCGGGCGGATGCTCCAGTCCAGTCCCACCACCTCGTACCCGGACTGTGACAGGTCCTCCAGTGCGTAGTGGGCGTCCTTAGCGAAGACGATCTGTAAGACGGGACATTACTGCACAGCGGCCACTAGGGGGCTCCTCACCTCATATCACCCCATGGGGTTAATGAGCTGCCCTGACCTCAGGCTGAGGGTTTGTTACATTGTCTTCAGACTGCTACATTGTAGCAAATCATCAGCTGTCTAATCATTATTACCTGAAGTCATCACTACTGATGATTACATGAGTGACATCACAAAGCTCTGTGGTCACATGACCCCTGGCTCCGCCCACACTCACCATCGGCACTTGCTCCAGTCCCTCCGTCTTCAGCTTCTGTTTTACTCTGTGTGAGATTTCCCGGAGATACGGCAGCGAGAAATCCGCAAACTGCTGCGGTCCCAGGCATCCGGCGTGCGATTCGAAGACCTGCAGAGCCTGGGGGGGACACAGAGGGATTAGGTCAGGGCCTGGGGGGGGGACACACACAGAGGGATTAGGTCAGGGCCTGGGGGGGGGGGGGGGGGGAACAGAGGGATTAGGTCAGGGCCTCCCCCCTGGTATGAGACACTGGTGCCCGCTGTACCTGTACCCGCTCCCCTGGTATGAGACACTGGTGCCTGCTGTACCTGTACCCGCTCCCCTGGTATAAGACACTGGTGCCCGCTGTACCTGTATCCGCTCCCCTGGTATAAGACACTGGTGCCCGCTCTACCGGTATCCCCTCCCGCTCCCCTGGAATGAGACACTGGTGCCTGCTGTACCTGTACCCGCTCCCCTGGTATGAGACACTGGTGCCCGCTCTACCTGTACCCGCTCCCCTGGTATGAGACACTGGTGCCCGCTGTACCTGTACCCGCTCCCCTGGTATGAGACACTGGTGCCCGCTGTACCTGTATCCGCTCCCCTGGTATGAGACACTGGTGCCTGCTGTACCTGTATCCGCTCCCCTGGAATGAGACACTGGTGCCTGCTGTACCTGTATCCGCTCCCCTGGTATAAGACACTGGTGCCCGCTCTACCGGTATCCCCTCCCGCTCCCCTGGTATGAGACACTGGTGCCCGCTGTACCTGTATCCGCTCCCCTGGTATGAGACACTGGTGCCTGCTGTACCTGTATCCGCTCCCCTGGTATGATACACTGGTGCCTGCTGTACCTGTATCCGCTCCCCTGGTATGATACACTGGTGCCCGCTGTACCTGTATCCGCTCCCCTGGTATGAGACACTGGTGCCTGCTGTACCTGTACCCGCTCCCCTGGTATAAGACACTGGTGCCCGCTCTACCTGTACCCGCTCCCCTGGAATGAGACACTGGTGCCCGCTGTGCCTGTACCCGCTCCCCTGGTATAAGACACTGGTGCCCGCTCTACCTGTACCCGCTCCCCTGGTATGAGACACTGGTGCCTGCTGTACCTGTACCCGCTCCCCTGGTATGATACACTGGTGCCCGCTGTACCTGTATCCGCTCCCCTGGTATGATACACTGGTGCCTGCTGTACCTGTATCCGCTCCCCTGGTATGATACACTGGTGCCCGCTGTACCTGTATCCGCTCCCCTGGTATGAGACACTGGTGCCTGCTGTACCTGTACCCGCTCCCCTGGAATGAGACACTGGTGCCTGCTGTACCTGTATCCGCTCCCCTGGTATAAGACACTGGTGCCCGCTGTACCTGTACCCGCTCCCCTGGAATGAGACACTGGTGCCTGCTGTACCTGTATCCGCTCCCCTGGAATGAGACACTGGTGCCTGCTGTGCCTGTACCCGCTCCCCTGGTATAAGACACTGGTGCTCGCTCTACCGGTATCCCCTCCCGCTCCCCTGGTATGAGACACTGGTGCCTGCTGTACCTGTACCCGCTCCCCTGGTATGAGACACTGGTGCCTGCTGTACCTGTACCCGCTCCCCTGGTATGATACACTGGTGCCCGCTGTACCTGTAACCGCTCCCCTGGTACAAGACACTGGTGCCCGCTCTACCTGTATCCGCTCCCCTGGCATGAGACACTGGTGCCCGCTCTACCTGTATCCGCTCCCCTGGTATGAGACACTGGTGCCTGCTGTACCTGTACCCGCTCCCCTGGTATAAGACACTGGTGCCCGCTCTACCTGTACCCGCTCCCCTGGTATAAGACACTGGTGCCCGCTCTACCTGTACCCGCTCCCCTGGTATGAGACACTGGTGCCCGCTGTATCTGTACCCGCTCCCCTGGTATGAGACACTGGTGCCCGCTGTACCTGTACCCGCTCCCCTGGTATGAGACACTGGTGCCCGCTGTATCTGTACCCGCTCCCCTGGTATGAGACACTGGTGCCCGCTGTACCTGTACCCGCTCCCCTGGTATGAGACACTGGTGCCCGCTGTACCTGTACCCGCTCCCCTGGTATAAGACACTGGTGCCCGCTGTACCTGTGCTCCCGCTGCAACCTGTCCCACCAGATAGTCCACTATGACGTCTGTGAGTTGCTGCAGCAGCTGGCGGCTGGCGCCCGGGTCCTGGTAGAGCCAGCGCTTGGCCTTGGACATGGTGTTGGAGCCTCCCCCCTCTATCATGTAGGTCATCAGGGTCCACTGTGAGAAGAGAACGCAGGGGTTAATGATTGGACCTGCCCCGATCCCTGGCCTCGTCCTGCAGACACTTACCGGGGCGCCAGTGAACCCGATCAGCGGAACCTGTCCAGCGATCTTATGGCGAGTCAGCGTGATCGCCTGAAACACGTATCCAAGCTCCTGAGATACATCCACCGTCACCTTCAGTTTCTGCAGATCCTCCGGGCCCTTCAGAGGCTCCGGGAACACGGGGCCCCTCCCCGGCTCCATCCGGATCTCCATCCCCAGCGCCTGGACCACAAGAGGAAGACAAACACAGGTTCTGGGTGTGTGGCCCTTCAGGAGCAAAGAAAGAGGCGACAGGAGGAACCTGCCATATACAGCGCCTCCTGCTGGGGGCTCATCACACATCATACATACTGCCCCACACCCTATGACAACACTTCCTGCTCACACACAGCCCATATATAGGGGCAGGTCACCTGCGGAATCACCAGGATGTCAGAGAAGATGATGGCAGCGTCCAGGGGGAACCGGCGCAACGGCTGCAAGAAAAGAGAAGCGGTAACGACACAATCTCTCCCCAAAAATTAGGACCCCGTGCCCCCCAATACCCAGAAATCTCCCCCCTGTCACCTGCAGCGTCAGCTCACAGCAAACCTCGGGGCTCCGACACGAAGCAAAGAAATCCTGAGCGGCGCGAGTCTCCCGGAACTCTACAGAGAGGGGGAAAGATTAGCCACAGGTGCGGCACCAGGGGGCAGGGGGGATAAGGGCAGCACCAGGGGGACACGGGAGGGGGCGGGGGGGATAAGGGCAGCACCAGGGGGACACGGGAGGGGGCGGAGGGGGGGGGATAAGGGCAGCACCAGGGGGACACGGGAGGGGGCGGAGGGGGGGGGATAAGGGCAGCACCAGGGGGACACGGGAGGGGGCGGAGGGGGGGGGATAAGGGCAGCACCAGGGGGACACGGGAGGGGGCAGGGGGGATAAGGGCAGCACCAGGGGGACACGGGAGGGGGCGGGGGGGGGGGAATAAGGGCAGCACCAGGGGGACACGGGAGGGGGGCGGGGGGGATAAGGGCAGCACCAGGGGGACACGGGAGGGGGCGGAGGGGGGGGGATAAGGGCAGCACCAGGGGGACACGGGAGGGGGGCGGGGAGATAAGGGCAGCACCAGGGGGACACGGGAGGGGGGCGGGGAGATAAGGGCAGCACCAGGGGGACACGGGAGGGGGGCGGGGGGGGATAAGGGCAGCACCAGGGGGACACGGGAGGGGGGCGGGGGGGGATAAGGGCAGCACCAGGGGGACACGGGAGGGGGGCGGGGGGGGATAAGGGCAGCACCAGGGGGACACGGGAGGGGGGCGGGGGGGGATAAGGGCAGCACCAGGGGGACACGGGAGGGGGGCGGGGGGGGGATAAGGGCAGCACCAGGGGGACACGGGAGGGGGGGGGGGGATAAGGGCAGCACCAGGGGGACACGGGAGGGGTAGAAGGGATAAGGGCAGAGGGGGACATGGGAGGGGGCGGGAGGGAGATAAGGGCAGCACCAGCGGGGGGGCAGCACTGGGGGAGGGAGGGGGGGATGGGACAGGCAGCAGCAGGGTTGGAGGGCAGCACCAGGGGGACACGGAAGGGGGGTGGGAAGGGGGCAAGGGCAGCACCAGGGGAACTAAGCAACTCGGTGCAGCTCTGGATGTGACTGGAGATCTCTCCCATGTGGCACTGGGCACCTGAGGCAGCAGATACAAGGAGGATACACAGGTCTCCTGCAGGACGTCACTTTATACTCCGCTCACACCCAGAGCTGCATTCAGCACATAACTACAAGATCCGCACTCCCATCATCCCCTACCTGGCAGATAGCGTCCCGCCTGCCGCATGCACCACACGGGAACGTGGCGGCACTCCTCCCCCCGCGCCGCGCGCAGGAACGTGTCATTCTTCAGAGGAGGGAAACTCTGAGGTCTGAGGAGAGAAGACATTGTAACGACACTGCATACACATTGCAGCCAGGCTCCGCCCCCGTCTTATCATCAGGCATTGGCAGTGTTCACACTTGTTATATCTCCTGGGGGATCCTGTTATCTGGAGGCTGCAGACCCGGGAGGCTCCGCCCTGATGACAAGATGCTGACACTTCACAACCAATTCCCGGCATCTATGGAGAAGACGTCCTCCGTGCCCCCACATTATACTACCTGGGACTGGGAGGGTTAATGTACCCCAGCCTGAGGCGCAGACCCCATGACAGGAGGTCACATGACAGTATATATATCTCCTCTGACCTCTAACCCTCGCCCCCTTCACCCTACCCTTGGGATTTTGGGGTGTTGCCCCCGGTGTCCGCACTGGAAGTGTCATACAACCTGACGGGCACATGTTGGGGGCTCTTGGGCAAAGTTTGGTGTCCTTAACCCTTAAATACCCTTTCTAAATGAGGCTTTTAAGAAATTTTACAAATTCGACGCTTCGGAGGACTGAAACAAGGGGCGACCTCTCAACCAGAGGGCACGAAAGGGCATCTCGTTACCCTGAGGGGGGGGGGGGGGGGGAGGTACTATGGGGCATCTCCTAACCCTGGGGGGGGGGTACTGTGGGGCATCTCCTTACCCTGGGGGGGGGGGGGGTACTGTGGGGCATCTCCTTACCCTGGGGGGGGGGGGGGGGTACTATGGGGCATCTCCTTACCCTGGGGGGGGGGGGGGGGACTATGGGGCATCTCCTTACCCTGGAGGGGGGTACTGTGGGGCATCTCCTTACCCTGGGGGGAGGTACTATGGGGCATCTCCTTACCCTGGAGGGGGGGGGGGTACTGTGGGGCATCTCCTTACCCTGGGGGGAGGTACTATGGGGCATCTCCTTACCCTGGGGGGAGGGGGGGGGGTACTATGGGGCATCTCCTTACCCTGGGGGGGGGGGGGGGTACTATGGGGCATCTCCTTACCCTGGAGGGGGGGGGGTACTATGGGGCATCTCCTTACCCTGGAGGGGGGGGGGGTACTATGGGGCATCTCCTTACCCTGGAGGGGGGGGTACTGTGGGGCATCTCCTTACCCTGGAGGGGGGGGGGTACTGCTCCTGCATACAGTGATAGCTGTGTATATATATGTGGCGGCGGGTGTTATACTCACAGCAGGTGCTCGGGCCACTCCATGCCGCCGCTGTCTGTCAGGAAGTGTCAGTGACTCCCGGTGTCCTCAGGTCTCTCCTCTTGACCACTCCTCCACGTGGGCGGAGCCGTAGAGTTTACTTATCTAACAACCACGCCTCCTACAGCTCACCAAGAAAACAAGGAAGGCAGCCATTGGTTGTAGCGCTCTCCACTAACCAATCATAACTAAGAACACAATAGCGTTACTAGGCAACCGGAGGACGGGCAGGAAAAGCGGGCGGTTAGGCTTACCGCAGTGACTGTAGTATGCGCGCATCACAGGAAGAGACTGCGGGGACTACAAGGCCCATAACACAATTACTCACACGCACAGTACAACTTCTAACATGCCCAGTACAACTCCTCACACGCACAGTACAGCTTCTCACATTGAAAGTACAACTTCTCACACGCACAGTACAACTCCTCACACGCACATTACAACTTCTAACATGCACAGTACAACTCCTCACACGCACAGTACAGCTTCTCACACGCACAGTACAGCTTCTCACATGCCCAGTACATCTTCTCACACGCACAGTACAACTTCTCACACGCACAGTACTACTCCTCACACGCACAGTACAGCTTCTCACACGCACAGTACAACTCCTCACACGCACAGTACAACTTCTCACACGCACAGTACAACTCACACGTACAGTACAACTTCTCACACGCACAGTACAACTCCTCACATGCACAGTACAACTTCTCACACGCACAGTACAACTCACACGTACAGTACAACTTCTCACACGCACAGTACAACTCCTCACACGCACAGTACAACTCCTCACATGGAAAATACAACTTCTCACACGCACAGTACAACTTCTCACACGCACAGTACAACTCCACACGCACAGTACAACTTCTCACACGCACAGTACAACTTCTCACACGCACAGTACAACTCCTCACACGCACAGTACAACTCCTCACACGCACAGTACAACTTCTCACACGCACAGTACAACTTCTCACACGCACAGTACAACTTCTCACACGCACAGTACAACTTCTCACATGGAAAATACAACTTCTCACACGCACAGTACAACTTCTCACACGCACAGTACAACTTCTCACACGCACAGTACAACTTCTCACATGGAAAATACAACTTCTCACACGCACAGTGCAACTCCTCACACGCACAGTGCAACTCCTCACACGCACAGTACAACTTCTCACATGGAAAATACAACTTCTCACACGCACAGTACAACTTCTCACACGCACAGTACAACTTCTCACACGCACAGTACAACTTCTCACACGCACAGTACAACTTCTCACATGGAAAATACAACTTCTCACACGCACAGTACAACTCCTCACACGCACAGTGCAACTTCTCACACGCACAGTACATCTTCTCACACGCACAGTACAACTTCTCACACGCACAGTACATCTTCTTACACGCACAGTACAACTCCTCACACGCACAGTACAACTCCTCACACGCACAGTACAACTTCTCACACGCACAGTACAACTCCTCACACGCACAGGACATCTTCTCACACGCACAGTGCAACTTCTCACACGCCCAGTGCAACTTTTCACATGCACAGTACAACTCCTCACATGCACAGTACAACTTTTCACACGCACAGTGCAACTTCTCACACGCACAGTACAACTTCTCACACGCACAGTACAACTTCTCACACGCACAGTGCAACTTTTCACATGCACAGTGCAACTTTTCACATGCACAGTGCAACTTTTCACACGCACAGTACATCTTCTTACACGCACAGTACATCTTCTTACACGCACAGTACATCTTCTTACACGCACAGTACAACGCACATCTTGCCCTGACCAGGAAAATGAGTTACATTCAGTCATTGCTATAATATCACAGATTTGTCCTGCTGTAGGAACAGACCCTCAGCGCTGCGCAGCGATACATAACATTCTCTGTATTGGGCTCAGTTCACACAACGTTCAAAAGCTAAAGAACAGAAGTTTAATGGATCCATTCAAAATCCCATTGACAGCAATGTAAATTTTATGTGATCCGTTATGTCCCGAATCTGTTATCCATCCGTTTTTTGGAAGGAGATGACGGAGGCTGCGGGAAAAAAAGTATAAAACCGGATCCAGACAAACTGCCCAGAACGCATGACGTGACATTTACACTGATGTCAAAGGGATTTTTAATTGATAAACCTCCATTCCTTCCCCCAAACACTGATCTTCCCCTCACCCCCCGAAGCCAACCGCAGCGCTGAGATACAGCTGAGATACAGCCGCCTGCCTCCACCAGATAAACACCAGACCCCAGATTACAGTTATCAGAGGCCACAGAGAGGACAACACCCGCAGCCGGGAGACCACACACCAATGTATCTAATCCCATCCTGTGTAATACTGTCTGCTGAGCTGTGTATCTAATCCTATCCTGTGTGATACTGTCTGCTGAGCTGTGTATCTAATCCTATCCTGTGTGATACTGACTGCTGAGCTATGTATCTAATCCTATCATGTGTGATACTGACTGCTGAGCTGTGTATCTAATCCCATTCTGTGCGATTCTGTCTGCTGAACTGTGTATCTAATCCTATCCTGTGTAATACTGTCTGCTGAGCTGTGTATCTAATCCTATCCTGTGTGATACTGTCTGCTGAGCTGTGTATCTAATCCTATCCTGTGTGATACTGTCTGCTGAGCTGTGTATCTAATCGTATCAAGTGTGATACTGTCTGCTGAGCTGTGTATCTAATCGCATCATGTGTGATACTGTCTGCTGAGCTGTGTATCTAATCCTATCCTGTGTGATACTGACTGCTGAGCTGTGTATCTAATCCTATCCTGTGTGATACTGTCTGCTGAGCTGTGTATCTAATCATATCCTGCGTGATACTGTCTGCTGAGCTGTGTAGCTAATCCTATCCTGTGTGATACTGACTGCTGAGCTGTATCTAATCCTATCCTGTGTGATACTGTCTGCTGATCTGTGTATCTAATCCTATCCCGTGTGATACTGTCTGCTGAGATGTGTATCTAATCCTATCCTGTGTGATACTGTCTGCTGAGCTGTGTATCTAATCCTATCCTGTGTGATACTGTCTGCTGGGCTGTGTATCTAATCCTATCCTGTGTGATACTCTCTGCTGAGATGTGTATCTAATCCTATCCTTTGTGATACTGTCTGCTGAGCTGTGTATCTAATCCTATCCTGTGTGATACTGTCTGCTGAGCTGTGTATCTATTCCTATCCTGTGTGATACTGACTGCTGAGCTATGTATCTAATCCTATCATGTGTGATACTGACTGCTGAGCTGTGTATCTAATCCTATCATGTGTGATACTGTCTGCTGAGCTGTGTATCTAATCCTATCCTGTGTGATACTGACTGCTGAGCTGTGTATCTAATCCTATCCTGTGTGATACTGTCTGCTGAGCTGTGTATCTAATCCTTTCCTGTGTGATACTGACTGCTGAGCTGTGTATCTAATCCCATCCTGTGTGATACTGTCTGCTGAGCTGTGTATCTAACCCTATCCTGTGTGATACTGTCTGCTGAGCTGTGTATCTAATCCTTTCCTGTGTGATACTGTCTGTTGAGCTGTATATCTAATCCTATCCTGTGTGGTGATACTGTCTGCTGAGCTGTGTATCTAACCCTATCCTGTGTGATACAGTCTGCTGAGGGGGTGTATCTAATCCCATCACGTGATACCGCGTGTAGAGCCGTGTATCTCAGCCCGCTGCGCCTCTATGCGGTCATGTACGGTAGCCGTAGTTCCGGGTGCCGCTCTGTCTCTTCCTGTGATGCTCTCGCTGGTCCTGGGCGGAGGTGAGGATCTGGGCTGCGGTTTGGGCCGGTACCGCAGTCAGTGTGCATTGCCCTGTGTAGATACCCGATGTGTATAACAGGTGGCGGCCCCTTATAAGATCCAGTGTATAATAACGTCCTTCCGTATGACGATGTGTGCAGCGCTCCCTATGGGCTCCGGCACCTGCAGGGGGAAAACACATGACACATGTTGATTGTCAGCTCTTGTGATCACCACTTTCTCATTCTTACTGTTGAGCCCGAGATCTAATGAAATGGGATATCACTGGGTTGTCTGGACACCCCTGCCCCGTGCTCCCCCAGGATGGACACCCCTGCCCCGTGCTCCCCCAGGATGGACACCCCTGCCCCGTGCCCCCCATCCCCCAGGATGGACACCCCTACCCCGTGCTCCCCCAGGATGGACACCCCTGCCCTGTGCCCCCCATCCCCAGGATGGACACCCCTGCCCTGTGCTCCCCCAGGATGGACACCCCTGCCCCGTGCCCCCCATCCCCAGGATGGACACCCCTGCCCTGTGCTCCCCCAGGATGGACACCCCTGCCCCGTGCCCCCCATCCCCCAGGATGGACACCCCTGCCCTGTGCTCCCCCAGGATGGACACCCCTGCCCCGTGCCCCCCATCCCCAGGATGGACCCCCCCTGTCCCCCAAAACACTTCTCCAGGATGGACAACCCTGCCTGCTCTCCCCCCTCCCCCAGGATGGACACCCCTGCCTGCTCTCCCCCTCCCCCAGGTTGGACACCCCTGCCTGCTCTCCCCCTCCCCCAGGTGGGACACCCCTGCCCTGTGCTCCCCTCCCCCAGGTGGGACACCCCTGCCTGCTCTCCCCCTCCCCCAGGATGGACACCCCTGCCCTGTGCTCCCCTCCCCCAGGTGGGACACCCCTGCCTGCTCTCCCCCTCCCCCAGGATGGACACCCCTGCCCTGTGCTCCCCTCCCCCAGGTGGGACACCTCTGCTCTGTATTAATATTTTGAGAAGGACCTGGGTGACTAGTAGATCATAAATTGAATAACAGCACAATGTCAAGCAGCTGCCTCTAAAGCTAGTAGGATCTTGTCATGTATGAGCAGTGGTCTGGACTCTGGGGATAGGGGTGTAATATTACCACTGTATAAGGCATTGGTTCAGCCTCACCTGGAATATACTGTCCAGTTCTGGGCTCCGGTCCATAAAAAGGATGCCCTGGAGCTGGAGAGTGTACAATGTAGAGCCACGACAATGATAAGGGGTATGGAGGGTCTTAGTTATGAGGAAAGATTAAAACAACTAGATTTATTTAGTCTGGAAAAGAGACGACTACGAGGGGACATGATTAATGTATATAAATATATGAATGGTCCATACAAAAAATACGGTGGTAAGTTATTCCAGATTATATAAAATCAAAAGACGAGGGGGCACTGTCTCCGCAAGGAGGAAGCAAGGTTTAATCACCGGAGGCTTCTTTACTATGAGAACTGTCAATCTGTAGAATAGCCTGCCTCAGGCGCTGGTCACAGCAGGGACAGCAGAGAGCTTGATGGTAATGTTATATAGCAGTGATGGCGAACCAATGGCACGTGTGCCAGAGGTGGCACTCTGAATCCTTTCTGTAGGCACCCAGGCTGTTGCCCCAGGATAGATTCATCAGCCAGGACTAGAATATTCCTGCTGCTCTCAATGCTCTTTTAAGGTGACACATCCTTGACTGATTGGAAATGTAGGAAGAGTGAGAAGGTGTGAACAGGGACAGATTATATTTTGAGGTCCCCTTGCTGGCCCCATGATTTTTCTTATACAGAGAGACCCTAGAGAAAAGCTACAATGATGTCTGAATTTGTCCTCCTGCTTTAAAATGTATGGGTGGCCTCAGGGGGCCAATACGATTGAATGTTGTGGAAGATCAGGGAGCAATAAGGTACTGTTTAATTTGTCATGTTGGCACTTCACGGTAAATAAATGGGATTCGGATGTATCATTGGTTGAACTGTATAAACTATGAAATATGTCTGTATCCTCTCTCTAATCTAGTGAGGTGTTTGGGGTCCCGGAGCCGCCATGCTGGAGGGCAGTGACCCACGCCGTCTCCTGGGGCAGATCCGCTGTGTGCTGGAGTGTATCGCCAGCGTCCGCCATGCTGCACCGCTCCCTGAGGTGCTGTGCTACGTGCCAGGGGAAGTTCTGTACAAGATCTGTAAGGACCCCAGCAGCGCGTCCTCCGCCCGCTCCCTGCTCACTGTATGGGAGGCTCCCGGATACTCCAAGCAGAACCTCAAGATGCTGTCACGCGCCACGGTGGAAGTGCGGAAAGGAAGCTGCGTGCGAGCCACGGGGGAAGAGTACGGCAACGCCAACGGCCTCTGGGTGAAGCTGAGCAAGGTGGGCAACGCCAGGCCCGGGGTAACTGGGAGGCAAAGTTTCCCTGATCCCATCCTGGAAAACATATTTGCATATCTCTTACCCAGAATTCCCAATGGAGAAGTCATGGGTTTTCAGGAGGACCTGTCAGGGTGATTTGGGACACTAAACCAACCCTGTGGATCGGTGGATTAGTGTCCCAAACCACCAAAGGTTTATACTCCTCTAGATGAAACCCCTTTAAGGGAAAATTTTTCCTAAGGGAGTTTAGTTTCTTCCCTAAATGAAGGTGGGGAGGTGGCAGCTACGCCCACCCCTCCGTCTCGTGACCCTCACACCACACATATAATCCCCCACAACACGCAGATCCTTATCTTTATCCTCCAGTCACACCCAGAGCTGCAGCCACAGCCATATTCCATGTCAGTCATATTATCAGTGCTGCCCCCTGCTGGCTCATGGTGTAATCACTGATTGCTGAGTAGTAGCTGTGGATGTGAGTGGAGTAGGTGATGGATCTCAGGGGCAGTGTAAAGAGTTAATAATGCTGTTGTTATGTTACACCAGCGCCCCCAGTAATGTCCTCCATGTTGTTCTGTTCTTCACAGGAGCAGATGGCGGAGTATCGGGAAAGCTGTGACATGGCAGAGGGCTGGGTGCTGCTCTGCCGGAAGGACGAGGGTGGGGACAGGCTGGTGCCCATCGAGTCGCCCGATAAAACCTTTAGACAGCAGCAGTTATTTGGGGTGGACTACAATCCCCTCAGCAGGTAGCGGTATACAAGCGGTGGAGGTGTATGTACATGTGTGACGCGGGAGGCGGCGGAGGTGTATGTACATGTGTGACGCGGGAGGCGGCGGAGGTGTATGTACATGTGTGACGCGGGAGGCGGCGGAGGTGTATGTACATGTGTGACGCGGGAGGTGGCGGAGGTGTATGTACATGTGTGACGCGGGAGGCGGTGGAGGTGTATGTACATGTGTGACAGTCATCGTGTTGCTTGGTGTCCTCACACGTCTGCAGGTGGGAGGACGTTGTGGACGCCACATACTCCATGCGTCTCGGAAGGAAAACCCGTATCACAGAGCCCGATGCTGATGCGGTTCAGAAACTACGGTGAGTGCTAATTATTCCGGCAAAACAAAGTACTGGGAGCACCCCCCCTTCTGTGTGTGTATATATATATATTCAGACAGACCTCTCTGCCCCCTGTGGTGACCTCTCTGAATGCTTTACTTTTACTACAATTATAAAATATACAGTTCTGACTTGCATACAAATTCAACTTAAAGGGAACCTACCACCAGGAATCTACCTATAAAGGTAGAACATGTGGTAGGTGGATGTATGGGACATGAGGATAGCCCTTTTTAGAGCTAATCCTCACGTCCCCACTATCTTTTTCAAATCTTTAATACCCTAATATGTAAATTTTGTAAATCGGCTTCTGGGGTGTGGAGTAGCCGGACATGAGGCTACACGTTGCGGCTACTCCATGCCCCAGTAGCCTCTTTGATCCTCCTACCCTGAGATCTTCAGAGAAGCCGGCGTTCTGCGCATGCGCAGGACTCCAAACCTATGGAACCTCTCCTGTTCATAACCTGGGGACTGTATATATACGCAGTGTATTGGGAGCTCCCCTGTGTATATAGGGGTGTGTGATTTTAGGGTGGTCTCTGATGCCATTTTTCCCCCTGCAGGTCCGTCCCTCCCTCCTGGACATACGAATGTGATGAGGATCTGGTGCACTTCCTACACGAGCGCGTGGGGAAGGAGGATGAGAGTTTAGGGAACATGAAGCAGTTTGTGGAGAGCATCAATGTGTCCTCAGCCACGGTATGGCGGTATGAAGTGCTGTGGCCCACGCAGGCCCTTCCTTATGTAATAGCCCTCAGATAATAGGGTCTATATACAAAGTCCGCAGGGGGGTATAGCCGGGGGGGAGGGAGGGCACATGGCAATGATCACTCCCCGTCCTGGACACTGGGAAGATGGGGGCCCCGGTACCACAGAGGAGGACACTTGGGTCATTTTCGGTTGGGGTCACAGGGGCGGCACCAGGCTGTCCGGTGCCCTTTTTGTTTGGCACCCAGCTTTCCCGGGTGCTGCAGGGCTGACCTGTACTCTGCTGTTACAGGAGGAGAACAATCTGTCCTGCCTGACGGACGGACAACACGACACGTACTGGGAGAGCGATGGATCCCACGGCCAGCACTGGATCCAGCTGCACATGAAGGAGGGAACCATCGTCAAGTAAGCAAGATATCTGCAATGATGGGAGTGGTTGTCCCCGGATGATGGAGTGAGCCACAAGTGATGGCTGCGGCATATCATGTCAGCCCAGAGAACTACTACCCCCATTCTCTGAGGCTGTTTATTCCATGTTATTATGCAGGAAGCTGCTGCTGACAGTCGACTCCACAGACGAGAACTACATGCCCAAGAGGGTGATGGTGTACGGGGGCGAGAGGGACGCCCTGAAGAAGCTGAATGATGTCATCATAGAGGAGTGAGTACGGGGTGCAGGGGTCATCTGTGGTGGGGGGTGTCAGGTTGGATATAACAAGTTCCTCTTTACATAAATCCCTAAACATCTCTAATGACAGAAGATACAGCTTTGTAGAAGTCAGCATTAGCATGTCCCTCCCACGAGGATCGTGCCCCCTCCCACGAGGATCGTGCCCAATGAGATCTCATCTCTAAGGAGAGAATATACAGCTTTGAAGAAGTTAGCATGCCCCTCCCACTAGGATTGTGCCCCTCCCACTAAGACATCCCTTTTTATAGATGAGAAAGATCAGTATAAAAACTGATGTAAAACTACTACAGCATCTCCTCTGCTTCTGTTCCTTTGTGTCTTCTCTTGCCAGTAACCTGATTGGTGACGTGTGTGTCCTGGAGGACATGACATGTCACGTCCCACTCGTCGAGATCAGGATCACTGAATGTTATGGTAAGTTGATGATAGCGCCGGCACTGACACATTGCAACAAACCATCAGCTGTGTGCTGAATAAGAGGATTGAGACATGAAGTTTGTCTGGACCTTCCATTTTCATCATCCTGTAGATGAAGGGATCGATGTCCGTATCCGAGGGATTAAGATTAAGTCTTCTAAGGAGAGGGATTTGGGGCTGACGGCCGATATGTTTCATCCTCCCAACCTGGTCCGATACCCTCGCCTGGAGGCCATCGATCCTGACGTCCTGTACCGGAGAGCCACCGTTATCCAGAGGTTAGATCATGGGGGGGCCATCACCCAGCTTTCCCAGACACAAAAATACTTGAGGAATGTTCTTTAATCCGAGGATATTTTTAACCCTTCCCTCCCCAGATTTGTGAAGCTCCTGGACGGCGTCCTCCATCATCTCGTTCCTGTCTGGGATCACAGTATCGGCACTTTTAACCAGTTGAAGGTAAAATTCCCTCTTCTCTTTATCTATAAATCCGCCTTCTGGCCTTATACGTCCCACAGTTGAAGGTTTGTTACAGTTGTGTGCTATCGATCTGCGTACATTGCACTGACACATTGTAACAGAACTGGAAAAGATGTGCTGCTGATGTTATACACTGCCCCTTTCGCATGCACCGTGCGATGAGAGGGTCTTAGAGTGTCATACACACAGGAGCCCGTCCCTTTAACACGTTGTCTCTGCTTTCAGCATATTAAGCAGTTCCTGCTCCTGTCCAAGCGCCGCTGCCCGCTCATCACTCAGTGCCTGAAGGACTCAGAGACCAGTAAACCCGAATTCATGCCGCGCCTGTACATAAACCGCAGACTGGCCGTGGAGCACAGGGACAACCCGGCGCTGGACCCCACATACAAGAAGAGCGTCTTCAGCCAGGTACCCCCCTCACTGCGCCTCCCCCCATGATACACCTGGTGCCCCCTCACTCCGCCTCCACCCATGATACACCTGGTGCCCCCTCACTCCGCCTCCACCCATGATACACCTGGTGCCCCCTCACTGCGCCTCCCACCATGATACACCTGGTGCCCCCTCACTCCGCCTCCACCCATGATACACCTGGTGCCCCCT
Source organism: Engystomops pustulosus (assembly GCF_040894005.1). Lineage (NCBI taxonomy): Eukaryota > Metazoa > Chordata > Amphibia > Anura > Leptodactylidae > Engystomops > Engystomops pustulosus. The sequence continues at coordinate 90,455,482 of NC_092420.1, read as the reverse complement.
CACTCCGCCTCCACCCATGATACACCTGGTGCCCCCTCACTGCGCCTCCCACCATGATACACCTGGTGCCCCCTCACTGCGCCTCCCCCCATGATACACCTGGTGCCCCCTCACTCCGCCTCCACCCATGATACACCTGGTGCCCTCTCACTGCGCCTCCCCCCATGATACACCTGGTGCCCCCTCACTCCGCCTCCCCCCATGATACACCTGGTGCCCCCTCACTCCGCCTCCACCCATGATACACCTGGTGCCCCCTCACTGCGCCTCCCACCATGATACACCTGGTGCCCCCTCACTGCGCCTCCCACCATGATACACCTGGTGCCCCCTCACTGCGCCTCCCCCCATGATACACCTGGTGCCCCCTCACTCCGCCTCCACCCATGATACACCTGGTGCCCTCTCACTGCGCCTCCCCCCATGATACACCTGGTGCCCCCTCACTCCGCCTCCACCCATGATACACCTGGTGCCCCCTCACTGCGCCTCCCACCATGATACACCTGGTGCCCCCTCACTGCGCCTCCCCCCATGATACACCTGGTGCCCCCTCACTCCGCCTCCACCCATGATACACCTGGTGCCCCCTCACTCTGCCTCCCCTATGATACACCTGGTGCTCACTCCGCCTCCCCCCATGATACACCTGGTGCCCCCTCCCTGTGCCTCCCCTATGATACACCTGGTGCCCCATCCCTGTGCCTCCCCTATGATACACCTGGTGCCCCATCCCTCTGCCTCCCCTATGATACACCTGGTGCCCCATCCCTCTGCCTCCCCTATGATACACCTGGTGCCCCCTCACTGCACCTCCCCCTATGATACACCTGGTGCCCCCTCCCTGTGCCTCCCCTATGATACACCTGTTTCCCCCTCACTGTGCCTCCCCCCTCCCCCCCATGATACACCTAGTGCCCCCTCATCCCTTTGTGATCTCTGCCCGCAGGTATATGAAGGTCTGAAGCCCACGGATAAGACGGAGAAGCCGCTAGATTACCGGTGCGTGGGCCATGGTTATCTTGTTACCCTGACTAGGGTAAGGGGGGTGCAGCTGCAATATCAATGTAACAGGACTCTTCCATGGCAGCGATTGGTTCCCTGATTTAGGGGAGTTTAGGATGTAGATCCTTTGTGTGGGGTCTTATAACATCACCCTGTTTCTCCAGGTGGCCGGTGCGTTACGACCAGTGGTGGGAATGTAAATTCATAGCAGAAGGGATCATTGATCAAGGTAGGTATACAGGGAGGGGGCTGGAGATGACCCCCATCATCTGTGCTGCTATGTATCATCAGCTTCATTGCCGTTCCCCTGCAGGTGGAGGTTTTCGGGACAGTCTGGCGGATATATCGGAGGAGCTCTGCCCCAGCTCTGCTGATTCCCCCGTGCCGCTGCCATTTTTTGTTCGCACTTCAAATCAGGTGAGAGATGGGAAATGATCCACAGCCGATGTGGATCCGTCATCAGCCACGTTACATTGCTACTGGAAACAGTCAGTAAGGATGTGGATGGACAAAGCTCCTGTAATATTAGTCAGTCGGCAGGAGGTTATGGGTGGAGCGGTGATGACCCGGGCTAAGGCGTCACAGGTCGTCACTGTCTGCAAGGGCGGATTAATGGTGACTCTCTCTATTCCAGGGGAATGGCACCGGAGAGGCGCGGGATATGTACATCCCCAACCCCTCCTGCAGGGATCTGGCAAAGTACGAGTGGATCGGGCAGCTGATGGGCGCAGCGCTGCGGGGAAAGGAGTTCCTGGTATCTTCGTGTTTCTCTGTGCTGTGTGTCTCTGTATGTCTCTACCCCTCCACTGACAGCCCTGTGCCCGCAGGTCCTGGCATTACCCGGCCTCGTATGGAAGCGGCTGACCGGGGAGGAGGTGACCTGGAGCAAAGATTTCCCAGCTGTGGATTCTCTGCTGGTGAGTCCGGGCCAATATATTCTGGGTGCAGGACCCTGTACAAGATGATTACAGCGTCCAGACAAGTATCCTGCTCATTATATGTAATCACTGTACATGTCCTGTGGGGGGCGCTCTTTCTTTACCAGGTGAAACTCCTGGAGATGATGGAGCTGATGGATAAGGACACATTTGAGTACAAGTTTGGTGGAGAGCTGACTTACACTACAGTTCTCAGCGATCAGAGGATGGTGGAGCTGATACCCGGGGGAAGCAACATCTCTGTGCGATACGAGGAGCGGCTGGAATTCATTCACATGGTGCAGAAAGCTCGACTGGAGGAGAGCAAAGAGCAGGTGGGAGAGAGGACGAGGACACGAAGATACATAGACACCACATTGTATAGAAATACATCAATATTATACTCCAGAGCTGCACTCACTATTCTGCTGCTGGTTCAGTCACTATGTACATACATGACATTACTTATCCTGTACTGATCCTGAGTTACACCCTGTATTATACTCCAGAGCTGCTCTCACTATTCTGCTGCTGGTGCAGTCACTGTGTACATACATGACATTACTTATCCTGTACTGATCCTGAGTTACACCCTGTATTATACTCCAGAGCTGCACTCACTATTCTGCTGCTGGTGCGGTCACTGTGTACATGCATTACATTACTTATCCTGTACTGATCCTGAGTTACATCCTGTATTATACTCCAGAGCTGCACTCACTATTCTGCTGCTGGTGCAGTCACTGTGTACATACATGACATTACTTATCCTGTACTGATCCTAAGTTACATCCTGTATTATACCCCAGAGCTGCACTCACTATTCTGCTGCTGGTGCAGTCACTGTGTACATACATGACATTACTTATCCTGTACTGATCCTGAGTTACATCCTGTATTATACTCCAGAGCTGCAGTCACTATTCTGCTGCTGGTGCAGTCACTGTGTACATACATGACATTACTTATCCTGTACTGATCCTGAGTTACATCCTGTATTATACCCCAGAGCTGCACTCACTATTCTGCTGCTGGTGCAGTCACTGTGTACATACATGACATTACTTATCCTGTACTGATCCTGAGTTACATCCTGTATTACACCCCAGAGCTGCACTCACTATTCTGCTGCTGGTGCAGTCACTGTGTACATACATGACATTACTTATCCTGTACTGATCCTGAGTTACATCCTGTATTATACCCAGAGCTGCACTCACTATTCTGCTGCAGGTACAGTCACTGTGTACATACATGACATTACTTATCCTGTACTGATCCTGAGTTACATCCTGTATTATACTCCAGAGCTGCACTCACTATTCTGCTGCTGGTGCAGTCACTGTGTACATACATGACATTACTTATCCTGTACTGATCCTGAGTTACATCCTGTATTATACCCCAGAGCTGCACTCACTATTCTGCTGCTGGTGCAGTCACTGTGTACATACATGACATTACTTATCCTGTACTGATCCTGAGTTACATTCTGTATTATACTCCAGAGCTGCACTCACTATTCTGCTGCTGGTGCAGTCACTGTGTACATACAGGACATTACTTATCCTGTACTGATCCTGAGTTACATCCTGTATTATACCCCAGAGCTGCACTCACTATTCTGCTGCTGGTGCAGTCACTGTGTACATACATGACATTACTTCTCCTGTACTGATCCTGAGTTACATCCTGTATTATACCCCAGAGCTGCACTCACTATTCTGCTGCTGGTGCAGTCACTGTGTACATACATGACATTACTTATCCTGTACTGATCCTGAGTTACATCCTGTATTATACTCCAGAGCTGCACTCACTATTCTGCTGCTGGTGCAGTCACTGTGTACATACATGACATTACTTATCCTGTACTGATCCTGAGATACATCCTGTATTATACCCCAGAGCTGCACTCACTATTCTGCTGCTGGTGCAGTCACTGTGTACATACATGACATTACTTATCCTGTACTGATCCTGAGTTACATCCTGTATTATACCCCAGAGCTGCACTCACTATTCTGCTGCTGGTGCAGTCACTGTGTACATACATGACATTACTTATCCTGTACTGATCCTGAGTTACATCCTGTATTATACCGCAGAGCTGCACTCACTGGACGCTATGTTTGTTGCCCCTGTAGATAGATGCTCTCCAGGCGGGGCTGCTGAAGGTTGTACCTCAGGCTGTATTGGATCTTCTCACTTGGCAGGAACTGGAGAAGAGAGTCTGCGGGGATCCTGAGATTTCTGTGGATGCCCTGAAAAAACTCAGTAAGTGTGTGTATGGATTATCCTTCAAATTTTGTGTGCTCTTCTGTTGGTGCTGATGCCTCTCTTGTCCTCTGCAGCCTGTTTTGAGGATTTGGAGCCAACAGACATCCGCGTCCAGTATTTCTGGGAGGCGCTGAATAACTTCACAAACGGTGAGCCGTGCCCGTGTGCAGTGTGTGGATTGTGCAGGGCCTTCCTGTGTGTGTTGTGGATTGTACCTGTGGGGGTGTGGATTCTGCAGGATGTGCCTGTGTGTAGGGTGTACTTGTTTGTGGGGTGTGGATTGTGCGGGCTGTACCTGTGTGTGCTTGTTTGTGAGGTGTGGATTGTGTAGGGTGCCTGTTTGTGAGGTGTGCTTCTTTGTGGGTTGTGGGGTTGCCAGTGTGAGGTGTGCCTGTGTGTAGGGTGTGCTTGTTTGTGGGGTGTGGGGTTGCCAGTGTGAGGTGTGCCTGTGTGTAGGGTGTGCTTGTTTGTGGGATGTGGATTGTGCAGGGGGTTGGCTGTGTGCAGTGTATGCTTGGAGTTGTAGTTCCCATGGATTATGCTCTTCTCTACTTTTCAGAGGATCGCAGTCGTTTCCTCAGGTTTGTCACGGGTCGGAGTCGTCTTCCGGCACCAATCTACATCTATCCTGATAAATCGGGGTGAGTGTGGAGCAGCGCTCTGGTATATGCTGGAGATGTGACCTTTCAGCCTCTGTGACCCTGTGATTTCTTTCCCACAGTTCAGACACTACAGACTCGCTCCCGGAGTCCTCCACCTGCTCCAGCACTTTATACCTCCCCAACTACCCCAGGTACAGAGCGTAAGATGCTGCGGACAAGAGCCGCCGCCCCGAGCATCGCTGTAATGTCATCACTTCCATCTTTTCTTTCAGCGTCAAGATCTGTGAGGAGAAGCTGCGCTACGCTGCGTACAACTGTGTGGCCATCGACACCGACATGAACCCGTGGGAGGACTGAGCCCTGGCGCTTGGCCCGGTGCAGGGAGGATCGCGCTTTATTTATGGACTTTGCACTAGAGACATGTTGCTGGGCAGAGGTCCTGGCAGGTGCAGCGTGGGTCATCACATTATCCAGGGATCTCTCTGCACCCAAACACATTGCATGAAGCATAGCGGGGGCATCAATATACTGGGGGCCTCCCTGTACATACGAGGATAATCCTGGAGGAACACCTGCTGGAGATATCCAAGATGTAAGCGACATCCCTGCAGCCGCCCGGCCAGCATCATGTAACCCATCATCTCCTTATAATGTAATAAATTTAGATTCGACGTTGAACTTTGATTTGACATTTTTCAGGTCACTACAGGATCCTCGCTCTACCCTCGGACACTGCGGCACCCTCGCTCTACCCTCGGACACTGCGGCACCCTCGCTTTTCCCCAGGTTACTGCGGGAACTTCCCTCTTCCCCGATAATCACAGGACCCTCACTCTGTTGCCCCCATCGACTGCGGAACCTTCGCTCTGTTGCCCCCATCGACTGCGGGACCTTTGCTCTGTTGCCCCCGTTGATTGTGGGACCCTCGCTCTTTTGCCCCTGTCTACTCAGACTGTCAGTGTAATATTATATTGCCTTGTCCTATAAATAAGAAATAATATGTAATCTTTCCCTGCACATTGATGCTCCGGACCCCAGGTGTAGGGAATTGCAGTACAGGTTGAGTCCGCTGTGCAGGAAGAGATGTCACCAGCAGGGGGCAGCACATCACCAGAGACGAGACATCTGCTCCTCGTCCTGTGACACTGTATATGGCTGCAGCAAACCTTAACCTGACTTTCTTTATTGCCGTGAGACTCTGCAGCGCACCGTGAGTGCACCTTGTTAGGATACTCCTCGTGTCGCTGAGGACTAGGTACGTGTATGGCCCCTGTATCCATCTCTCATGGAGAGTGATGGGTGCCCT